>NW_026970493.1:0-246308 GCF_028390025.1 Pseudophryne corroboree | reverse complement strand
ACGCTGTCGGATTCTCGCGAGGCTCGGATTCTATCGCGAGACTCGGATTCTATATAAGGAGCCGCGCGTCGCCGCCATTTTCACACGTGCATTGAGATTGATAGGGAGAGGACGTGGCTGGCGTCCTCTCCGTTTAGACACTTGATTTACTAATTTTGGGGAGCATTAGGAGTACTCAGTAGTGTACAGTGCAGAGTTTTGCTGATAGTGACCAGTGACCACCACTTTTATTTATAATCCGTTCTCTGCCTGAAAAAAGCGATACACAGCACACAGTGACTCAGTCACATACATACCATTTCTGTGTGCACTGCTCAGGCTCAGGCCAGTGTGCTGCATCATCTATATATATTATATATCTGTCTGACTGCTCAGCTCACACAGCTTATAATTGTGGGGGAGACTGGGGAGCACTACTGCAGTGCCAGTTATAGGTTATAGCAGGAGCCAGGAGTACATAATATTATATTAAAATTAAACAGTGCACACTTTTGCTGCAGGAGTGCCACTGCCAGTGTGACTAGTGACCAGTGACCTGACCACCAGTATATAATATTAGTAGTATACTATCTCTTTATCAACCAGTCTATATTAGCAGCAGACACAGTACAGTGCGGTAGTTCACGGCTGTGGCTACCTCTGTGTCGGCACTCGGCAGCCCGTCCATAATTGTATATACCAGTGACCTAACCGTGGTTTTTTTTTCTTTCTTTATACATACATACTAGTTACGAGTATACTATCTCTTTATCAACCAGTCTATATATTAGCAGCAGACACAGTACAGTGCGGTAGTTCACGGCTGTGGCTACCTCTGTGTCGGCACTCGGCAGCCCGTCCATAATTGTATATACCACCTAACCGTGGTTTTTTTTTCTTTCTTTATACATACATACTAGTTACGAGTATACTATCTCTTTATCAACCAGTCTATATATTAGCAGCAGACACAGTACAGTGCGGTAGTTCACGGCTGTGGCTACCTCTGTGTCGGCACTCGGCAGCCCGTCCATAATTGTATATACCACCTAACCGTGGTTTTTTTTTCTTTCTTTATACATACATACTAGTTACGAGTATACTATCTCTTTATCAACCAGTCTATATATTAGCAGCAGACACAGTACAGTGCGGTAGTTCACGGCTGTGGCTACCTCTGTGTCGGCACTCGGCAGCCCGTCCATAATTGTATATACCACCTAACCGTGTTTTTTTTTTCTTTCTTTATACATACATACTAGTTACGAGTATACTATCTCTTTATCAACCAGTCTATATATTAGCAGCAGACACAGTACAGTGCGGTAGTTCACGGCTGTGGCTACCTCTGTGTCGGCACTCTGCAGCCCGTCCATAATTGTATATACCACCTAACCGTGGTTTTTTTTTCTTTCTTTATACATACATACTAGTTACGAGTATACTATCTCTTTATCAACCAGTCTATATATTAGCAGCAGACACAGTACAGTGCGGTAGTTCACGGCTGTGGCTACCTCTGTGTCGGCACTCGGCAGCCCGTCCATAATTGTATATACCACCTAACCGTGGTTTTTTTTTCTTTCTTTATACATACATACTAGTTACGAGTATACTATCTCTTTATCAACCAGTCTATATATTAGCAGCAGACACAGTACAGTGCGGTAGTTCACGGCTGTGGCTACCTCTGTGTCGGCACTCGGCAGCCCGTCCATAATTGTATATACCACCTAACCGTGGTTTTTTTTTCTTTCTTTATACATACATACTAGTTACGAGTATACTATCTCTTTATCAACCAGTCTATATATTAGCAGCAGACACAGTACAGTGCGGTAGTTCACGGCTGTGGCTACCTCTGTGTCGGCACTCGGCAGCCCGTCCATAATTGTATATACCACCTAACCGTGGTTTTTTTTTCTTTCTTTATACATACATACTAGTTACGAGTATACTATCTCTTTATCAACCAGTCTATATATTAGCAGCAGACACAGTACAGTGCGGTAGTTCACGGCTGTGGCTACCTCTGTGTCGGCACTCGGCAGCCCGTCCATAATTGTATATACCACCTAACCGTGGTTTTTTTTCTTTCTTTATACATACATACTAGTTACGAGTATACTATCTCTTTATCAACCAGTCTATATATTAGCAGCAGACACAGTACAGTGCGGTAGTTCACGGCTGTGGCTACCTCTGTGTCGGCACTCGGCAGCCCGTCCATAATTGTATACTAGTATCCAATCCATCCATCTCCATTGTTTACCTGAGGTGCCTTTTAGTTGTGCCTATTAAAATATGGAGAACAAAAATGTTGAGGTTCCAAAATTAGGGAAAGATCAAGATCCACTTCCACCTCGTGCTGAAGCTGCTGCCACTAGTCATGGCCGAGACGATGAAATGCCAGCAACGTCGTCTGCCAAGGCCGATGCCCAATGGCATAGTACAGAGCATGTCAAAACCAAAACACCAAATATCAGTAAAAAAAGGACTCCAAAACCTAAAATAAAATTGTCGGAGGAGAAGCGTAAACTTGCCAATATGCCATTTACCACACGGAGTGGCAAGGAACGGCTGAGGCCCTGGCCTATGTTCATGGCTAGTGGTTCAGCTTCACATGAGGATGGAAGCACTCAGCCTCTCGCTAGAAAACTGAAAAGACTCAAGCTGGCAAAAGCACCGCAAAGAACTGTGCGTTCTTTGAAATCCCAAATCCACAAGGAGAGTCCAATTGTGTCGGTTGCGATGCCTGACCTTCCCAACACTGGACGTGAAGAGCATGCGCCTTCCACCATTTGCACGCTCCCTGCAAGTGCTGGAAGGAGCACCCGCAGTCCAGTTCCTGATAGTCAGATTGAAGATGTCAGTGTTGAAGTACACCAGGATGAGGAGGATATGGGTGTTGCTGGCGCTGGGGAGGAAATTGACAAGGAGGATTCTGATGGTGAGGTGGTTTGTTTAAGTCAGGCACCCAGGGAGACACCTGTTGTCCGTGGGAGGAATATGGCCGTTGACATGCCAGGTGAAAATACCAAAAAAATCAGCTCTTCGGTGTGGAGGTATTTCACCAGAAATGCGGACAACAGGTGTCAAGCCGTGTGTTCCCTTTGTCAAGCTGTAATAAGTAGGGGTAAGGACGTTAACCACCTCGGAACATCCTCCCTTATACGTCACCTGCAGCGCATTCATAATAAGTCAGTGACAAGTTCAAAAACTTTGGGTGACAGCGGAAGCAGTCCACTGACCAGTAAATCCCTTCCTCTTGTAACCAAGCTCACGCAAACCACCCCACCAACTCCCTCAGTGTCAATTTCCTCCTTCCCCAGGAATGCCAATAGTCCTGCAGGCCATGTCACTGGCAAGTCTGACGAGTCCTCTCCTGCCTGGGATTCCTCCGATGCATCCTTGCGTGTAACGCCTACTGCTGCTGGCGCTGCTGTTGTTGCCGCTGGGAGTCGATGGTCATCCCAGAGGGGAAGTCGTAAGCCCACTTGTACTACTTCCAGTAAGCAATTGACTGTTCAACAGTCCTTTGCGAGGAAGATGAAATATCACAGCAGTCATCCTACTGCAAAGCGGATAACTGAGTCCTTGACAACTATGTTGGTGTTAGACGTGCGTCCGGTATCCGCCGTTAGTTCACAGGGAACTAGACAATTTATTGAGGCAGTGTGCCCCCGTTACCAAATACCATCTAGGTTCCACTTCTCTAGGCAGGCGATACCGAGAATGTACACGGACGTCAGAAAAAGACTCACCAGTCTCCTAAAAAATGCAGTTGTACCCAATGTCCACTTAACCACGGACATGTGGACAAGTGGAGCAGGGCAGGGTCAGGACTATATGACTGTGACAGCCCACTGGGTAGATGTATGGACTCCCGCCGCAAGAACAGCAGCGGCGGCACCAGTAGCAGCATCTCGCAAATGCCAACTCTTTCCTAGGCAGGCTACGCTTTGTATCACCGCTTTCCAGAATACGCACACAGCTGAAAACCTCTTACGGCAACTGAGGAAGATCATCGCGGAATGGCTTACCCCAATTGGACTCTCCTGTGGATTTGTGGCATCGGACAACGCCAGCAATATTGTGTGTGCATTAAATATGGGCAAATTCCAGCACGTCCCATGTTTTGCACATACCTTGAATTTGGTGGTGCAGAATTTTTAAAAAAACGACAGGGGCGTGCAAGAGATGCTGTCGGTGGCCAGAAAAATTGCGGGACACTTTCGGCGTACAGGCACCACGTACAGAAGACTGGAGCACCACCAAAAACTACTGAACCTGCCCTGCCATCATCTGAAGCAAGAAGTGGTAACGAGGTGGAATTCAACCCTCTATATGCTTCAGAGGTTGGAGGAGCAGCAAAAGGCCATTCAAGCCTATACAATTGAGCACGATATAGTAGGTGGAATGCACCTGTCTCAAGTGCAGTGGAGAATGATTTCAACGTTGTGCAAGGTTCTGATGCCCTTTGAACTTGCCACACGTGAAGTCAGTTCAGACACTGCCAGCCTGAGTCAGGTCATTCCCCTCATCAGGCTTTTGCAGAAGAAGCTGGAGGCATTGAAGAAGGAGCTAAAAGGGAGCGATTCCGCTAGGCATGTGGGACTTGTGGATGCAGCCCTTAATTCGCTTAACAAGGATTCACGGGTGGTCAATCTGTTGAAATCAGAGCACTACATTTTGGCCACCGTGCTCGATCCTAGATTTAAAGCCTACCTTGGATCTCTCTTTCCGGCAGACACAGGTCTGCTGGGGTTGAAAGACCTGCTGGTGACAAAATTGTCAAGTCAAGCGGAACGCGACCTGTCAACATCTCCTCCTTCACATTCTCCCGCAACTGGGGGTGCGAGGAAAAGGCTCAGAAATCCGAGCCCACCCGCTGGCGGTGATGCAGGGCAGTCTGGAGCGACTGCTGATGCTGACATCTGGTCCGGACTGAAGGACCTGACAACGATTACGGACATGTCGTCTACTGTCACTGCATATGATTCTCTCAACATTGATAGAATGGTGGAGGATTATATGAGTGACCGCATCCAAGTAGGCACGTCACACAGTCCGTACTTATACTGGCAGGAAAAAGAGGCAATTTGGAGGCCCTTGCACAAACTGGCTTTATTCTACCTAAGTTGCCCTCCCACAAGTGTGTACTCCGAAAGAGTGTTTAGTGCCGCCGCTCACCTTGTCAGCAATCGGCGTACGAGGTTACATCCAGAAAATGTGGAGAAGATGATGTTCATTAAAATGAATTATAATCAATTCCTCCGCGGAGACATTGACCAGCAGCAATTGCCTCCACAAAGTACACAGGGAGCTGAGATGGTGGATTCCAGTGGGGACGAATTGATAATCTGTGAGGAGGGGGATGTACACGGTGATATATCGGAGGGTGAAGATGAGGTGGACATCTTGCCTCTGTAGAGCCAGTTTGTGCAAGGAGAGATTAATTGCTTCTTTTTTTGGGGGGGTCCAAACCAACCCGTCATATCAGTCACAGTCGTGTGGCAGACCCTGTCACTGAAATGATGGGTTGGTTAAAGTGTGCATGTTCTGTTTTGTTTATACAACATAAGGGTGGGTGAGAGGGCCCAAGGACAATTCCATCTTGCACCTCTTTTTTCTTTTCTTTTTCTTTGCATCATGTGCTGATTGGGGAGGGTTTTTTGGAAGGGACATCCTGCGTGACACTGCAGTGCCACTCCTAGATGGGCCCGGTGTTTGTGTCGGCCACTAGGGTCGCTAATCTTACTCACACAGTCAGCTACCTCATTGCGCCTCTTTTTTTCTTTGCGTCATGTGCTGTTTGGGGAGGGTTTTTTGGAAGGGCCATCCTGCGTGACACTGCAGTGCCACTCCTAGATGGGCCCGGTGTTTGTGTCGGCCACTAGGGTCGCTAATCTTACTCACACAGCTACCTCATTGCGCCTCTTTTTTTCTTTGCGTCATGTGCTGTTTGGGGAGGGTTTTTTGGAAGGGCCATCCTGCGTGACACTGCAGTGCCACTCCTAGATGGGCCCGGTGTTTGTGTCGGCCACTAGGGTCGCTAATCTTACTCACACAGCTACCTCATTGTGCCTCTTTTTTTCTTTGCGTCATGTGCTGTTTGGGGAGGGTTTTTTGGAAGGGACATCCTGCGTGACACTGCAGTGCCACTCCTAGATGGGCCCGGTGTTTGTGTCGGCCACTAGGGTCGCTTATCTTACTCACACAGCGACCTCGGTGCAAATTTTAGGACTAAAAATAATATTGTGAGGTGTGAGGTATTCAGAATAGACTGAAAATGAGTGTAAATTATGGTTTTTGAGGTTAATAATACTTTGGGATCAAAATGACCCCCAAATTCTATGATTTAAGCTGTTTTTTAGTGTTTTTGGAAAAAAACACCCGAATCCAAAACACACCCGAATCCGACAAAAATAATTTGGTGAGATTTGCCAAAACGCGTTCGAACCCAAAACACGGCCGCGGAACCGAACCCGAAACCAAAACACAAAACCCGAAAAATTTCAGGCGCTCATCTCTAGGTAAAACACCGCTCAGTAGGCAAGCGCTGTCAGTCAGGAGTCAGCGCTGCACCGGATGTCTCTTCTGGATGTCCTCTGACTTTCTCCTGCGGCGCAACTCCAGCTATTCCTCCCGCTGCGGCTCCCACTTCGGGTAAGGGGACCATATTGCTCAGTAGTGAGCACTTTCGGTAAGCCTGCGGCTGCTATGCCGCTACCCCTCTCCTCCACAGTCCTAATGGGTCGCTGCAGTCTGTAAGGGACCGCAGGTGCACACACCCAGGAACCGCTGGCTCTCCTCCCGCCGCCAGCAGCTACTTTTATAACCTCAGCCTGCACAAGACCCCTTCCCTCACTCACTCTCGCTCTCCTGGCGGCCACTGCGCAGCCGCAACAAATTGAAAAGCCCTATCTCTATAATGGGGCATATTTCTCTTAATTAAAAAAACCCTATAACTTTCTGAAAAACCACAACCCCAAAAGGCACTACACTGGGGCATACTCTATCTAGTAAAACAAACCCCAAGTCTTAATTCGTCCTCTATCCGGAGTTATGCCTTCCCAAAAAATATCTAATTCACTCTATAGGAAAACGGTGTCAAAAAGCCACAAAGGAAGTCACAGAAAAAAACTGACAGTTGGAACTTTAGGTTACTCCCAATTCCTCATTTTTTATTATTTTGCCCTGAAATTTGGCATGCAGCACCGGGTGACGATTCTACACGCCCATGCCAAATTTCAGCTCAGTACGTCCAATCAGTTTTGAGGTGTAGCCCCTCAAACACCATGCCCCCATCTCAGAAGTTCCCTATGGGAGAATTCCGTTTGTTCGATTCAGCCTTAATATAAGGGCACGACCGTGCCCTTATAATATGTATCTATCTATCTATCTATCTATCTATCTATCTATCTATCTATCTATCTATCTATCTATCTCTCTATCTATCTATCTATCTATCTATCTATCTATCGTATGTGTGTGTATATATACATCTATACATACATGCGCTAACACCTGGACATACACTGATGTACCCACACCTAATATCCATACATACACGCCCTGACACCTGGACATACACCAACATTCCCACACCTGCATCTATACATACACATGCTGACACCGGGACATACACCAACGTACAAGCACCTGCATCTATATATACACGCGCTGACAAATGGACATACACCGACGTACCCACACTTGCATCTATACATACAAAAACTCTCCAGATTATTGATTTTTTAATGTTTTTCTAGGAAACGTTCTAGATGTATGCTTATTAGCAGTTGTCCACTCCCGGAATGAATACTATTGACAGTGCTATCACATGATTTTCCGCCCAGCGAAGAATCCTTGCAGCTTCTGCCATTGCCCTCCTGCTTCTTGTGCCACCCTGTCTGTTTACGTGGGTGACTGCCATGATGTTGTCCGACTGGATCAACACCGGCTGACCTTGAAGCAGAGGTCTTGCTAAGTGTTAAAATGGCCCTTAGCTTCAGGATATTTATGTGAAGTGATGTATCCCGGCTTGACCCTAAGCCCTGGATATTCCTTCCCTGTGTGACTGCTCCCCAGCCTCGCAGGCTGGCATCCGTGGTCACCAGGACCCAGTCCTGAATGCCGAATCTGCGGCCCTCTAGAAGATGAGCACTCTGCAACCACCACAGGATGGATACCCTTGTCCTTGGTGACAGGGTTATCCGCTGATGCATCTGAAAATGCGACCCGGACCATTTGTCCAGTAGGTTCCACTGGAAAGTTCTTGCGTGGAATCTAACGAATGGGATTGCTTCGTATGAAGCCATCATTTTTTCCCAGAACCCTTGTGCATTGATGCACTGAGACTTGGTTCGGTTTTAGGAGGTTCCTGATTAGCTCGGATAACTCCCTGGCTTTCTCTTCCGGGAGAAACACCTTTTTTCTGGACTGTGTCCAGGATCATCCCTAGGAAACAGAAGACAAGTCGTCGGAACCAGCTGCGATTTTGGAATATTGAGAATCCAATCGTGCTGCCGCAACACTACCTGAGATAGTGCTACACCGACCTCCAACTGTTCCCTGGATCTTACCCTTATCAGGGAATCGTCCAAGTAAGGGATAACTAAAATTCCCTTCCTTCGAAGGGATATCATTTCGTCCATTACCTTGGTAAAGACCCGGGGTGCCGTGGACCATCCCTACGGCAGCGTCTGAACTGATAGTGACAGTTCTGTACCATAACCTGAGGTACCCTTGGTGAGAAGGGTAAATTTTGACATGAAGGTAAGCATCCTTGATGTCCCGAGACATCATGTAGTCCCCTTCTTCCAGGTTCGCAATCACTACTCTGAGTGACTCAATCTTGAATTTGAACCTCTGTATGTAAGTGTTCAAAGATTTTAGATTTTAGATTTAGAATCGGTCTCACCGAGCCGTCTGGCTTCGGTACCACAATAGTGTGGAATAATACCCCGTTCCCTGTTGCAGGAGGGGTACCTTGATTATCACCTGCTGGGAATACAGCTTGTGAATGGCTTCCAAAACTGCCTCCCTGTCAGAGGGAGACGTCGGTAAAGCCAACTTTTGGAAACGGCGAGGGGGAGACGTCTCGAATTCCAATATGTACCCCTGAGATATTACCTGAAGGATCCAGGGGTCTACTTGCGAGTGAGCCCACTGCGCACTGAAATTCATTGAGAACGGGCCCCCACCGTGCCTGAGCTTGTATAGCCCTAGCGTCATACTGAGGGCTTGGCAGAGGCGGGAAAGGGTTTCTGTTCCTGGGAACTGGCTGATCTCTGCAGCCTTTTTCCTCTCCGTCTGTCACGAGCAGAAAAGAGGAACCTTTTGTCCGCTTGCCAACAAAGGACTGCGCCTGATAATACGGCGTCTTATTTTGAGAGGCGACCTGGGGTACAAACGTGGATTTCCCAGCTGTTGCCGTGGCCACCAGGTCTAAAGGACCGACCCCAAATGTCCCCTTTCAAAGGCAATACTTCCAAATGCCGTTTGGAATCCGCATCACCTGACCATTTTACTGGTAGAATTGGACAACGCACTTATACTTGATGCCAGTCGGCAATTATTCCGCTGTGCATCATGCATATATAGAAATGCATCTTTTAAATGCTCTATAGGCAATAATATACTATCCTTATCTAGGATATCAATATTTCCAGTCAGGGAATCCGACCATGCCAACCCAGCACTGCACCTCCAGGCTGAGGCGATAGCTGGTCGCAGTATAACACCAGTATGTGTGTAAATACATTTTTGGATACCCTCCTGCTTTCTATCAGCAGGATCCTTAAGGGCGGCCATCTCATGAGAGGGTAGAGCCCTTGTTCTTACAAGCGTGTGAGCGCCTTATCCCCCCTAGGGGGTGTTTCCCAACGCACCCTAACCTCTGGCGGGAAAGGGTATGCAGCCAATACTTTTTAAGAAATTATCAAGTGTTATCGGGGGGAAACCCACGCATCATCACACACCTCATTTTATTTTTCAGATTTAGGAAAACTACAGGTAGTTTTTCCCCCACCGAACATAATACCCCTTTTTGGTGGTACTCGTATTATCAGAAATGTATAAAAACATTTTCCATTGTATCAATCATGTAACGTGTGGCCCTACTGGAAATCACGGTTGTCTCTTCACCGTCGACACAGGAGTCAGTATCCATGTCGGCGTCTGTATCTGCCATCTGAGGTAATGGCCGCTTTAGAGCCCCTGACGGCCTATGAGACGTCTGGACAGGCACAAGCTGAGTAGCCGGCTGTCTCATGTCAACCACTGTTTTTATATAGAGCTGACACTGTCACGTAATTTTCAACAGTACATCCACTCAGGTGTCGACCCCCTAGGGGGTGACATCACTGTTACAGACACTCCGTCTCAACATCATTTTTCTCCTCATATATGTCGACACAAACGTACCGACACACAGCACACACACAGGGAATGCTCTGATAGAGGACAGGACCCCACTAGCCCTTTGGGGAGACAGAGGGAGAGTATGCCAGCACACACCAGAGCGCTATATATATACAGGGATAACCTTATATAAGTGTTTTTCCCCTTATAGCTGCTGTATGTTTTAATACTGCGCCTAATTAGTGCCCCCCTCTCTTTTTTAACCCTTTCTGTAGTGTAGTGACTGCAGGGGAGAGCCAGGGGAGCTTCCCTCCAACTGAGCTGTGAGGGAAAATGGTGCCAGTGTGCTGAGGAGATAGGCTCCGTCCCCTTTCCGGCGGCCTTATCTCCCGGTTTTTTGTATATTTTGGCAGGGGTTAAATGCATCCATATAGCCCAGGAGCTATATGTGATGTATTTTTTGCCATGTAAGGTATTTCTGTCGTGTTTTATTGCGTCTCAGGGCGCCCCCCCCAGCGCCCTGCACCCTCAGTGACCGGAGTATGAAGTGTGCTGAGAGCAATGGCGCACAGCTGCAGTGCTGTGCGCTACCTTATTGAAGACAGGAACGTCTTCTGCCGCCGATTTTTCCGGACCTCTTCGCTCTTCTGGCTCTGTAAGGGGGCCGGCGGCGCGGCTCCGGGACCCATCCAGGCTGGACCTGTGATCGTCCCTCTGGAGCTAATGTCCAGTAGCCAAGAAGCCCAATCCACTCTGCACGCAGGTGAGTTCGCTTCTTCTCCCCTTAGTCCCTCGATGCAGTGAGCCTGTTGCCAGCAGGTCTCACTGAAAATAACAAACCTAAACTAAAACTTTCACTAAGAAGCTCAGGAGAGCCCCTAGTGTGCACCCTTCTCGTCGGGCACAGAAATCTAACTGAGGCTTGGAGGAGGGTCATAGGGGGAGGAGCCAGTGCACACCAGCTAGTCCTAAAGCTTTCTTTAGATGTGCCCAGTCTCCTGCGGAGCCGCTATTCCCCATGGTCCTTACGGAGTCCCCAGCATCCACTTAGGACGTTAGAGAAAATAAGGATAAAGTGGACTACAGAAACTGATGCTCTAACCAAAGGAGAGAGAGAGAGAGAGAAAAGCACAAGGGAAAGTGAGCAATCGGAACACCATAGAGAGAGGAGAGATAGAAATGCCTGAAAAAGTAAAGGGGGTTGGGTATGGCATCCGGCGCTCGGGATTCCAGCAGTCACATGATACCTAATCCTAATCCTAACCCTCTGGGGGGGGTGGCGGATAGGGCTAACCCTTAGGGGGTGGCAGCTAGGACTAACCCCCCCCCCCCACCTCCTAGTGCCTTCCCTAACACCCCCTCCTCCGGTCCTAACCCTCCCTCCAATACTCGCCTTCGGGATGTTGGCTGTCTGTGTGCCGGCATCAGTCTCCCAAGTGGTGTCAGGATTCCAACATCGGTCAAATGACCGCCGGTATACCGTCTGCCGGGATGGTAAATGTATCCTGAGGACAGGTAGTGAGTGTGGAGGGATAGGTGGTTCAGTAAAATGTAACAGCTCAAACTGCGATCATTCACTGATAAATTGATTTATATCTCTCCCTTTTTAACCATTGCAGTCATAAAAGCAATGTTTTTTTAAACTTTTAAATAAAGCTTGTTAGCATCCCCAGCACACTGTATATGCTGGGAGATGTAGTTCTCAATATGAAAACATTTAATTACTGTATGAACTCTAATTCCCCAACTGAAACCTCTCACAAACACACACTCCTAAATCTAGTACACACACACACATTTCCCCAGTACTGACAACTCTCATCACTTCCACACACTGACAACTCCCTCCTGCTCCTCTCCCCACTGACACTGACAGCTCCCTCACAGTCACACACATCCTCCACCCCCCCACACACACACTGATAGCACACATGCACAAATCCCCCCCTCCTCGACACTAACTGTCACGGACTGCTTGGGCAGCAGGGGGCAGGCTCTGACTTGAAGTGCTGAAATTCAACAGCTCTCTCGAACTTGCAAGGCATGGCTGTGCAGCTGTCTCCAGCCATCTCCTTGCCCACTGTGTAATTTGTGGCGTTCTCTGATGTTCCCCGCTCTGCCTCTACAACCGGCACATAATGTACAGCAGTGGTGACTCCAGAGTATGGGCCTGGAGAACTCTGCCTACCGGGGGGTAGGGATTAATAATTTCAAAGGGGCAGAGCTAGGAGTGAAGCAGTGGACAGCAGTTGAGGGGCGTTTCAAACTGTAACAGGGTTGGGACAATTTCAGTATCCTTCCCTCACCGTCTAATTGGTCAGTCCCACGCTGATTGCCATAGCGCCCTTTCGAGACTGCAGAACTCTATCCCTTAGCCACGGTTGGCACAGCTGGATGGTGCCCCTGGCAAGTGCCATCCTGGCCAAGGGGTAGATACGCCCCTGAGGGTCAGGGCCAGCAACAGAAATCTCGGGGCCCAGTACACTGATATCTCTGGGGCCCCCTCAACCCCCCCTTAACTTGGCAGAGGGATCTTTAAAAAAAAATGGAGCCTTTGACTCGGACCGTCAGTGAGGCCGGCAGGTGGTTTTCATACTGGGCTATCCAGCTCTTCGGTGGCGGTGGCAGGGACATTCAGAAAAGGGCCAGCACAGCAACATGCATAATAATGGCAATACAGTATGGACCACAGGGACTGGACAAAGTGATGGGGTAAAAGGAGGGGGGAGGGTTTAGTTGGCCTGTTAATTGTTTTCCTGCTTAAATTGAGCAGTTGGTGGATACACTTTAAAAAGCAATATTGGCACTGTGGCCCCATTATTTCTGTTCTCAATACTTGGAGCCCTGAACAAGTGTCCCCTTTGTCCCCCCTGTCACCGGGCCTGTTCAGGCGTTACCTATGGAGAAGCTGCGACATGACATCCTAGGACACGATACTGCACCATGCATCACCATTATATTTCAGTGTGCCATGTCAATATTTAAATCTTGTTCTGTGTGACGTGAGTTGTAAATGGTTGAAAATCTCTGTGCTACAGTATCGTCACCATGTAGTTATAACAACACCGCAAAACCACCAAAAGACGTGTTTTGGTAGAGGGACTGCTGGAGGGGCCCATTGGGGCCCCCAGTTTGCTACCCCACCCCAGTATACCTGTGCTGTAGCCAGTGGAAGGGGCACTATCTTCCCGGTGATCTCTTCGGGAAGATGGTGCCGCACATAGAAAGCAAAGACTCTGGCTGCACTCTCCTGCCCTCGCTCTAAGCAAGGTGATCGGGCCACAAAAGGACCCCTGTCGGACCCCGGCCTGTGGGCCACAAAAGGATGCATTGGGGGCGGCATGCGGCCCATGGGTTTGACACCCCTGCCCTAGAGTATCACAATTTGTTTCACGGCACCCCTAGGCCAAAGTTTTTTTTATTGAGAAATTCAGAAAAAAATATAAAATTAAGTAAATTGTGTTTATAGCATGTCATCCTCAGGTTCAGTTATGTTGTGAGGGAATGGTTTTGCCAATTTAATAAAGTATAAATAATTTTAATTGGTCCTGGACCACCAAACTATGCTACCAGTGCAAGAACCCCAGTTTGGAAACTACTGCCATAAAATAAACCTTTTTTGTTTTTTTTAAACTACATGTAATACACCTTAGATCTCAGTTCCTAAAAGGTTTTAAACCTTTGCATACAGTAAACTACACATATTTAAAAATCCTACACCGGGCACAAGTGCTCACGGGCCAATTTCATGGCAGTCTCGGATAGGAGGGCATTGTGGATTCACCAAGGGAATGCTGATGCTGACTCCAAGAAGAAAGGGAGTCTCTTCCCTATGAAGGTGAAGCCTTGTTTGGCGACGGCCTAGTTAATTTGATCTCGGCAGCTCCCGCAGGTAAGTCATCCTTCTTGCCCTATGTTCCCTCTCAACGGATGAAGACGCATCATTATCTGACGCAGTCATTTCGGCCCAATAGATATGCAAGAAGTTAAGATTCCCCTTTCTTTGCAGGTAGAGGAAGGAAAAGAGGGAAGAGGTCTGTAGCCTCTTCAAGATCGCAGGAGCAGAGATCGTCCTCTGCTTTTGCCAAATCCACTGCATGACGCTGGGGCTCTCTTGCAGGAGCCCGCACCAGTGGGGGGCACGTCTAAAACTCTTCAGTCAGTTCTGGATTCATTGGGACCTGGACTCGTGGGCTTTACAAATAGTGTCCCAAGGGTACAAACTGGGGTTTCAAGACGTTCCCCCTCACCGATTGTTCAAATCAGCCTTAGTCAGCAGGGAGAAGGTTTTTATTCAAGCCTCTTCGTGGTCCCGAAGCCGGACGGCTCAGTCAGACCAATCTTAAATCTGAAATCCCTTAATTTCTACCTAAAGAAATTCAATTTCAAGATGGAATCTCTCAGGGTAGTGATCTCCAGTCCGGGGGATAAAGGAGATTTCATGGTTTTGGTAGACATAAAGGATGCCTACTTATATGTTCCCATTTAGCCACTGCATCAAGCTACCTGAGGTTTGCAATTCAGGATTGTCATTACCAATTTCAGACGTTGCCGTTTGGTCTGTCCACGGCTCCGAGGATTTTCACCAGGGTGATGGCGGAAATGATGGTTCTCCTTCGCAAGCAAGGAGTCACAATTATCCCGTACTTGGATGATCTCCTGATAAAGGCGAGATCCAGGGACCAGTTGGTGCAAAACATCTACTCTCCCTGACAGTTCTTCAACAACATGGTTGGCTCCTAAACTTGCCAAAATCGCAGTTGGTCCCAATGACGCGGTTGTTGTTTTTGGGAGTGATACTGGACACAGAAGAGGTTTTCTTCTAGTGGAAAGGCTCTGGAGATCCAGAGTCTGGTCAAACAAATTCTGAAACCAGCAAGAGTGTTAATCCATCAATGCATTCAGTTGCTGGGGAAGATGGTTGCGGCCTACGAGGCCATTCAGTTTGGCAGGTTCCATGCCAGAGTGTTCCAGTGGGACCTGTTGGACAAGTGGTCCGGATCCCACCTACACATGCACCGGAGGATAATCCTGTCTTCCAAGACCAGAATCTCACTCCATTGGTGGCTGCACAGTTCTCACCACCTAGAGGGGCGATGGTTCGGGATCCAGGACGGGATCCTAGGGACCACGGATGCAACCCTCTGAGGCTGGAGAGCAGTCACACAGGGGGAAAACATCCAAGGAAGATGGTCAAGTCTTCCTTGGATGTTTTCATCTCCACATAAATGTTCTGGAGTTAAGGGCCATTTAATAACTGCAGACACAGTACGCACTGGGACGGGTGCCCAGCATCCTCTACGGACTAAGAGAAAAGGATGTACCGGTAGGTATTAAAATCCTATTTTCTCTACCGTCCTAGAGGATGCTGGGGACTCCGTAAGGACCATGGGGATAGACGGGCTCCGCAGGAGACATGGGCACTTTAAGAAAGACTTTAGTTCTGGGTGTGCACTGGCTCCTCCCTCTATGCCCCTCCTCCAGACCTCAGTTTGATACTGTACCCAGTGGAGACTGGGTGCTTTTCAGGAGCTCTCCTGAGCTTTCTGACAGAAAGTATTTTGTTAGGTTTTTAATTTTCAGGGAGCACTGCTGGCAACAGACTCCCTCATCGAGGGACTGAGGGGAGAGAAGCAGCCCTACTCTCTGAGTTGCAAGGTCCTGCTTCTTAGGCTACTGGACACCATTAGCTCCAGTGGGATTGGTACGCAGGATCTCACCCTCGCCGTCCGTCCCAGAGCCGCGCCGCCGTCCCCCTCGCAGAGCCGGAAGATAGAAACCGGGTGAGTATGAGAAGAAAAGAAGACTTCAGAGGCGGCAGAAGACTTCATGATCTTCACTGAGGTAACGCACAGCACTGCAGCTGTGCGCCTTTGCTCCCATACACCTCACATACTCCGGTCACTGTAAGGGTGCAGGGCGCAGGGGGGGCGCCCTGGGCAGCAATATAAACCTCTTTCGCAAAAATATAACATATATACAGCTGGGCACTTTATATATGTATAAGCCCCCACCAATTTTACAGTTTAAGCGGGACAGAAGCCCGCCTCCGAGGGGGCGGGGCTTCTCCCTCAGCACTCACCAGCGCCATTTTTTCTCCACAGCACCGCTGAGAGGAAGCTCCCCGGACTCTACCCTGCTTATACCACGTTAGACAAGAGGGTTGAAAAGAGGGGGGGGGGGGGGGGCACATAATTCGCAAATTACATACAGCAGCACCACTGGGCAAACATTAAGTTACTGTTTTATTCCTGGGTTATATAGCGCTGGGGGGTGTGCTGGCATACTCTCTCTCTGTCTCTCCAAAGGGCCTTGTGGGGAAACTGTCTTCAGAAAAAGCATTCCCTGTGTGTGAAGTGTGTCGGTACACGTGTGTCGACATGTCTGAGGAAGAAGGCTATATTAGAGAGGAGCGGGAGCAAATGAATGTGGTGTCTCCGCCGACAGCTGATTGGATGGATATGTGGAATGTTTTAAATGCTAGTGTAAACTCATTGCACAAAAGATTAGACAAGGCAGAAGCTTTGGGACAGTCAGGGTTTCAACCCATGCCTGATCCTATGTTGCAGGGACTGTCAGGGTCTCATAAGCGCCCACTATCCCAGATTGTTGACACAGATACCGACACGGATTCTGACTCCAGTGTCGATTACGATGATGCAAAGTTACAGCCAAAATTGGCAAAATCCATTCGATTTATGATTATGGCAATAAAAGATGTTTTGCACATCACAGAGGAACCCCCTGTCGCTGACAAGAGGGTACATATGTACAAGGGAAAGAAGCCTGAGGTAACCTTTCCCCCCTCACACGAGCTGAACGAGTTATGTGAAAAAGCTTGGGAATCTCCAGATAAAAGACTGCAGATTTCCAAAAGGATTCTTATGGCGTATCCTTTCCCATCAACGGATAGGTTACGATGGGAATCCTCCCCTAGGGTGGACAAAGCATTAACACGCTTATCCAAGAAGGTAGCCCTCCCGTCCCAGGATACGGCTACCCTCAAAGAGTGTGCTGACCGCAAACAGGAGATTACCCTGAAGTCCATTTATACACATTCAGGTACCTTACTCAGACCGGCAATTGCGTCGGCCTGGGTGTGTAGTGCTGTAGCGGCATGGACAAATACCTTATCTGAGGGGATGGATAGCCTAGACAAGGATACTATTTTATTGACCCTGGGGCATATAAGAGATGCTGTCCTATATATGTGTGTATGCAAACTACAGGTGGTGCTGCAGGGCCCACACCCTTTTACTTGTCTTGTAGAGCAGCTCTGAAGCTGTTACAGTGCCCAGCTGCTGCAAGAAATCAGCTTGAATGCTTCAGGGGCTTGGGCATGGCCAACATGAGCCCCACACCGAAGGAGGGTGGGGGTGTTTAATGCAAACTTGGGGTTATCCAAGCGCCGCAAAAGGCCGCCATGCCCTGCATGCCCCTTTTCTCTTTTCATATACAGATGAGGGTTCCAGCCAACTTTGGCCCACTGCTTGGATGACATCACCGTATGCAAATCCGTCTGCTGCAGACCTTCCCCCAGGAATGCTTGCAATAGTTGTTGCATATGGTTTAATGTCCGACACATGTCCTAACTTGTGGTCTCCCTGCAGTTGTTGTCCCCAGACGAGAGTTCCCTTGTGCTTCCTCAGTTAAATCTCCTTAACTTGACGGGGGTGTGCCCGAGCAGCCACCCTCCCCAGCCCTATCCCAACACATACTTATCTTGCATATGAGATCTCTTGATCATGAAGATAGTTCTCACAGGTTGAGGTTCATCCTGGCCCCGCTCCCCGCTGGAGAGGGCTTCAGCAGAAGGGTGAGTACGTGTGGCCAGAGACCTCCCTTCCCATGTGCAGGCCTGCAGAGTCTGCCGCGCAGGATGGGGCATGTGGCACTCTCCCTCCCAGGGGCTCTTCCAGATGTAGCTCCTCAGCAGTATTTTTCCCGGGCTGCGCGGCGCTCTCCCCGACTGGCATCCGCCCTGGAACACTGCCTTCCTCAACGCAACATCAGCAGGGGGCCCTGGCCTCATCTTTCTCATGTATGTATCATGTATGTGTGTGTGATATATGTATGAATCATATATGTTTGTGATATATCTATCTATCTATCTATCTATCTATCTATCTATCTATCTATCTATCTATCTATCTATCTATCTATCTATCTATCTATCTATCGTATGTGTGTGTATATATATGTATCTATCATGTATGTATGTATGTATGTATGTATCTATCTTGTATGTATGTGTTCTATCTATCTATCTATCTATCTATCGTGTGTGTGATATATGTATGTATCTATCATGTATGTGTTATATGTATGTATCACACCTTCCTCTATACATATACATACATACATACATACATACATACATACACACACACACACACCTATATCTGTACGTACACTGACATACACACACCAACATCTATACATTAACACGCTGACCCCTAAACGTACACCAACGTACCCACACCTGCATCTATACCTACACATGCTGACACGTGGACGTACACCGGCTTACCCACATGTGAATCTATACATACATGTGCTGACACCTGGACATACACTGATGTACCCACACCTAACATCTATACATACACATGCTAACACCTGGACGTATACAGACGTACCCACATTTGCATCCATGCATATATAGATGTAGGTGTGTGTACGTCAGTGTACGTCCAGGTGTCAACGCGTGTATGTATAGATGCAGGTGTGGGTACGTCTGTGTATGTCCAGGTGTCAGAATGTGTATGTATAGATGCAGGTGTGGGAAGGTCAGTGTAGGTTCAGGTGTCAGCGCGTGTATGTATAGATGCAGGTGCTTGTATGTCCAGATGTCAGTGCATGTATGTATAGATGCAAGTGTGGGTACGTCGGTGTATGTCCATTTGTCAGCGCGTGTATATATAGATGCAGGTGCTTGTACGTTGGTGTATGTCCAGGTGTCAGCATGTTTATGTATAGATGCAGGTGTGGGAATGTTGGTGTATGTCCAGGTGTCAGGGCGTGTATGTATGGATATTAGGTGTGGGTACATCAGTGTATGTCCAGGTGTTAGCGCATGTATGTATAGATGTATATATACACACACATACGATAGATAGATAGATAGATAGATAGATAGATAGATAGATAGATAGATAGATAGATATTATAAGGGCACGGTCGTGCCCTTATATTAAGGCTGAATCGAACAAACGGAATTCTCCCATAGGGAACTTCTGAGATGGGGGCATGGTGTTTGAGGGGCTACACCTCAAAACTGATTGGACGTACTGAGCTGAAATTTGGCATGGGCGTGTAGAATCGTCACCCGGTGCTGCATGCCAAATTTCAGGGCAAAATAATAAAAAATGAGGAATTGGGAGTAACCTAAAGTTCCAACTGTCAGTTTTTTTCTGTGACTTCCTTTGTGGCTTTTTGACACCGTTTTCCTATAGAGTGAATTAGATATTTTTTGGGAAGGCATAACTCCGGATAGAGGACGAATTAAGACTTGGGGTTTGTTTTACTAGATAGAGTATGCCCCAGTGTAGTGCCTTTTGGGGTTGTGGTTTTTCAGAAAGTTATAGGGTTTTTTTAATTAAGAGAAATATGCCCCATTATAGAGATAAGGCTTTTCAATTTGTTGCGGCTGCGCAGTGGCCGCCAGGAGAGCGAGAGTGAGTGAGGGAAGGGGTCTCGTGCAGGCTGAGGTTATAAAAGTAGCTGCTGGCGGCGGGAGGAGAGCCAGCGGTTCCTGGGTGTGTGCACCTGCGGTCCCTTACAGACTGCAGCGACCCATTAGGACTGTGGAGGAGAGGGGTAGCGGCATAGCAGCCGCAGGCTTACCGAAAGTGCTCACTACTGAGCAATATGGTCCCCTTACCCGAAGTGGGAGCCGCAGCGGGAGGAATAGCTGGAGTTGCGCCGCAGGAGAAAGTCAGAGGACATCCAGAAGAGACATCCGGTGCAGCGCTGACTCCTGACTGACAGCGCTTGCCTACTGAGCGGTGTTTTACCCCCACACCTGAAGCGGGTGCGGGAGCGGCAGCGGCAGCCGGAGAAGACAGCTGTGCTGCACGGAAGAAGTCAGGCAGCAGCAGCAGCAGCACCAGCGGGCTGAGGTGGGGAGGATCAGTATGGTCCCTTACGTGCGGCTCACATTCAGATCCATCCGGCTCCCTTCCCCTCCTCCCCTGCACCCTTAGCAGCCTGCCCCCACATCTCATTCACCCACCGCCGCAGACTCCTCCCCCACACGGTTATTATAATAAGGCTACCCCCTTCCCTCCCTGCTGTGTGTCCAGCCACCCCCCCCTCACCTGCTGTGTGTCCGGCCTACCCCCCCCCCCTCACCTGCTGTGTGTCCAGCCCCCCCCCCCCCTCACCTGCTGTGTGTCCAGCCCCCCCCCCCTCACCTGCTGTGTGTCCGGCCTACCCCCCCCCCCCTCCCTGCTGTGTGTCCAGCCACCCCCCCCTCACCTGCTGTGTGTCTGGCCTACCCCCCCTGCTGTGTGTCCAGCCCCCCCCCCCTCCCTGCTGTGTGTCCGGCCTACCCCCCCCCTCCCTGCTGTTTGTCCGGCCTACCCCCCCCTCCCTGCTGTGTGTCCAGACCCCCCCCCCTCACCTGCTGTGTGTCCAGCCACCCCCCCCCTCACCTGCTGTGTGTCCGGCCTACCCCCCCATCCCTGCTGTTTGTCCGGCCACCCTCCCCTCCCCTGCTGTGTGTCCGGCGGCCTACCCCCCCCTCCCTGCTGTGTGACCGGCCTACCCCCCCCTCACCTGCTGTGTGTCCAGCCCCCCCCCCTCACCTGCTGTGTGTCCAGCCCCCCCCTCCTCCCCTGCTGTGTGTCCGGCCTACCCCCCCCTCCCTGCTGTTTGTCCGGCCACCCTCCCCTTCCCTGCTGTGTGTCCGGCCACCCTCCCCTTCCCTGCTGTGTGTCCGGCCACCCTCCCCTCCCCTGCTGTGTGTCCGGCCACCCTCCCCTCCCATGCTGTGTGTCCGGCCACCCTCCCCTCCCCTGCTGTGTGTCCGGCCTACCCCCCCCTCCCCTGCTGCGTGGTCCAGCCCCCCCCCCCCTCACCTGCTGCGTGTCCAGCCCCCCCCCCCCCTCACCTGCTGTGTGTCCAGCCCCCCCCTCACCTGCTGTGTGTCCAGCCACCCCCCCTCCCCTGCTGTGTGTCCGGCCTACCCCCCCCTCCCTGCTTTTTGTCCGGCCACCCTCCCCTCCCCTGCTGTGTGTCCTGCCTACCCCCCCTCCCTGCTGTGTGTCCAGCCACCCCCCCCCTCACCTGCTGTGTGTCCGGCCTACCCTCCCCCCCCCTCCCCTCCCCTGCTGTTTGTCTGGCCACCATCCCCTCCCCTCCCCTGCTGTGTGTTCGGCAACTCCCCCCTCTTCCTGCTGTGTTCGGCCACCCCCTACCCCCTCCCCTCCCTGCCGTGTGTCCGGTCACCCTCCCCTCTCTGCTGTGTGTCCAGCCACCCCCCCCCCTCTCTGCTGTGTGTCCGGCCACCCCCCCCAGACACGCAGCGCCTGACACACAGACATGCAACGCCTGACACGCATACGCATATGCAGCGCCTGACGCACACGCACACAGCACCTGACACACACACACACACAGCACCTGACACACACGCACACACACAGCACCTGACACACACACACACAGCACCTGACACTCACACGGACCTGACACACGCGCACACACTCACACGCAGCACCTGACACACGCACACACAGACGCAGCACCTGACACTCACACGGACCTGACACACACGCACACACTCACACGCGGTGCCTGACGCACATAGACACGCGGCGCCTGACGCACACGCGGCGCCTGACGCACACGCGGCGCCTGACGCACACGCGGCGCCTGACAGACACGCGGCGCCTGACAGACACGCGGCGCCTGACACACACGCACAGGCAGCGCCTGGCACACACGCACAGGCAGCGCCTGACACACACGCAGCGCCTGACACACACAGACACGCAGCGCCTGACACACACAGACACGCAGCGCCTGACGCACAGGCAGCGCCTGACACACACGCGCCTGACACACGCAGGCCTGACACACGCAGCGCCTGACACACGCAGCACCTGACACACACACGCACCTGACACTCACATGCTCCTGACACACGCAGCACCTGACATACTCACACGCAGCACCTGACACACACGCAGACACGCAGCATCTGACACACACACACGCAGCACCTGACACACACACGCAGCACCTGACACACAGACACGCAGCGCCTGACACACACGCAGACACGCAGCGCCTGACACACACGCAGACACGCAGCGCCTGACACACACGCAGACACGCAGCGCCTGACACACACGCAGCGCCTGACACACACGCAGCGCCTGACACACACGCAGCGCCTGACACACATGCAGCGCCTGACACACACGCAGTTAATATAGGAGAAAACCCCCCAGAGCTGTGCTTTGTGGACACTTTTCAGAGAACAAATTTGTTAGCATAAAAATAAAGCCAGAAAATGAAGAGCTGTTTAATCACGCAATTTGATTTTTTTGCCAGCATATTTCTTTTTCTCTGCAACCCACTGCTAAATTGTGCTTCCTAGATGTTTTTATAAAATCACTGAATCAAATCTAACTCTGATTACATCAGAGAAGGCCAGGTACCCTACACCATAACAGGGGGTATGAAATTTGACTTGTCTACTTAAAGATCACCAAAATCTGATAACAAGGTCAATTAGGTCCCTGGGTGGGATTGAACCACCAACCTTTTGGTTAATAGCCGTACATACTAACTGATTGCGCCACAGAGACACTTTGCAAAAGTTCATACTGACAAAGGCTAATAAGCATTCATCTAAAACGTTTCCTAGAAAAACTTTAAAAAGTCAATAATCTGGAGAGTTTTTGTAAGATGTTTCTTCCATCAACCAACGAAGAAACACATTGGTACTTTCCCATGATGAGTGAGTGCTTCAGGATCTCTTGCACTTACATGTGCAGCAGAGTACTGCAATGGAAGCATGCTAGGCCCATAACCCAGAGGTAGGCAGATTGAAACTATCCTCTGCTATATGCATTTTTTTTTTGTTAATTAAAGTAATCCAAAACTGGGATTGATATTTTGGCTCTTTTATTTTTACTTAAAGTACAATAACTTTTACCATTTTAATTTGTTTTAATAGTATATTGACAGTATTGTTTTCTTTCAAAAATCCACTTCATTTTCTTTACCCTATTATTAAAATGGTAATTGACAAAAACAAACTACATTGTCACCAGAAGAGCAATACAAAATGTACAAGTGATATATTAAAATCATCTTTCCAGCTTGAATTTCAATGATGCATTGGGGCAACGATTTTGTGAGAAACATCTTCACCCTTAAATAAAGATTTTCTTAATTCCTTACCTGTGTGCTAATTAGATATCACCTTGTTTTCACATTAAACAGACTTCCACATGAGAAAGCAGCAAGGATGCAGTGGCGTTAATGTTTCCTGGTGTCAACCTGTATTATTTCAGTAGACATTGAAATGAGGATGCATCTTGCTGCCTTTCCAATGAAGCAAGTTTAATTTAGTAATAGGTGAAAAACCATCCCTACAAAGGTGTTAATCAGAGACTTGGCTTTGTGGACACTTTTCAGAGAACAAATTTGTTAGCATAAAAATAAAGCCAGAAAATGAAGAGCTGTTTAATCACGCAATTTGATTTTTTTGCCAGCATATTTCTTTTTCTCTGCAACCCACTGCTAAATTGTGCTTCCTAGATGTTTTTATAAAATCACTGAATCAAATCTAACTCTGATTACATCAGAGAAGGCTAGGTACCCTACACCATAACAGGGGGTATGAAATTTGACTTGTCTACTTAAAGATCACCAAAATCTGATAACAAGGTCAATTAGGTCCCTGGGTGGGATTGAACCTCAACGCAACATCAGCAGGGGGCCCTGGCCTCATCACCATCCCAGGTCTTTCTCATGTATGTATCATGTATGTGTGTGTGATATATGTATGAATCATATATGTTTGTGATATATATATATATATATATATATATATTCCATAGACAAAAAACCTTACGGTTTCACATGTCCCATTAAGGCTTCTTAGACATGATCGAAATTTCAGAAGCCTGTTGTAACTCTTCCACTCAAACTCCAAAAAGCAATGAAATTCCGATCATTAAGGCTGACGCCTTAATGGACGTGTTCCTTGCGCAATACAGATATGGTATGCCATCACAGCCTGTGGGTAAGTGCAGATTCAGCACTCTCACAGAGTGAGATTGCTGTCACTCACACAATGGTGGAGCTGCTAATTCACAGATTTGTGTGCTCATTGGAATACACACATGCAGTCTATGCAACTGAAGGTCTGAGCAGTTTTGTGGTGCTCCCATCCCACACAGTGCCCACAACCATCCCATTCAGTCAACACAACAAAGCCACCTTGTTACAACATCCTTCTAACTCCATACATCCATCTCACTTAGTATACACATTTAGCTCCCTCAAACATCTTGGTTAATTGCTAAACTATAATACCCCATCTACGGTCTATGCATCTACACTTACTTCCCCTATACACCACCATGCTGCCCGGTCTTCCCCAATCCCTACTGCTGTGTTCTCCCATCTGTGCTAGTCTGTACTAACTTATCTGTACCATCTGTCTTTCCCCACCTGTGCATTGTCTGTACCACCGTTTCCTTCTCTCTGTGCTGCTCAGTGTTTCCTTCTTCAACGTCACTCCGCCTCCTCCAGTACATGGCACACTGTCTTCTCTCCCATCTGCACCAGTTTTCTACCCATCCATGCCAGTGTTTTCAACCCATCTGCACCATTTCCCCCATCTGCACCGCTCTGTCTCCCTTCCCATACTTGCTGCTTAATCTACCCCCTATCCACACCACTCTTACCCTATTCATGTAGCTGACATCCTGAAGGTAAATTTAGTGGATCCTGCACTCTTGGCAGGGGGATAACCGCCACAGCCCACCCCCCAGTGGTCCGGAAACGCCTCCGTTGTGCAGACCATGCCCTGCCAATGGCATTCTAACGCTGTTTGCACGCCCCCCTCCTTCCCCGCAACCACCTCTGCCTATCAATCAGGCAGGGTGATAGCATCTCACTGGGCTCCTGGGGTACGCACGCGCAGTGCGGCCATTGCACGTGCGTACCTCACAAACTAATTCAGACTTCAATCGCTGCTGCTGCTGCGGTCTGAATTACCCCCTGTGTTTCTCTGTCCCCCCCATTAGTGCTGCTTAGTGTTCCCTCTATCCACACACTTCTGTTCCCCCATCCACACCGCTCTCCTCCCTCCAATCAACAACACTCTTACCTCATCTGAGCAGCTTTGTCTTCCGCTCAGACCTTCAGTTGCATAGACTGCATGTGTGTATTCCAATGAGCACACAAATCTGTGAATTAGCAGCTCCACCATTGTGTGAGTGACAGCAATCTCACTCTGTGAGAGTGCTGAATCTGCACTTACCCACAGGCTGTGATGGCATACCATATCTGTATTGCGCAAGGAACACGTCCATTAAGGCGTCAGCCTTAATGATTGGAATTTCATTGCTTTTTGGAGTTTGAGTGGAAGAGTTACAACAGGTTTCTGAAATTTCGATCATGTCTAAGAAGCCTTAATGGGACATGTGAAACCGTAAGGTTTTTTGTCTATGGAATTTCATCGCTTTTTTTAAATTTATTTTTTTTATTCAGAAATGTAAAATTTCACTTAAAGAATAAACATTTGATTTTTTAAATGTTTAATGAAAATGTTCGTATAACATCACTGTTCTGTGCAAAATTATTTTATTAACCAAACCAAATTGTTTAAGGTCCGTACACACTTAACGATTTAATGAGCGACGTCGCTCATTTTATCGTTAAGTGTGTATGCAGCCAGCGACAAACGATGCGCGGCCCCGCGGGTCGGCAACAATCTTCGCTGTCGGTAGGGCATGCAGGAAGGATGTGGACTGTCGTCCACGACCTTCATGCAGGGCTGGCGGGGGCGTGACGTCACTGAGCGATATGAGCGGTCATATCGCTCAGTGTGTACAGTCGGCCGCCGGCCGGCCCGGGAGGGGAAACATTAGACGATGTAGCTCACAGAGCGACATCGTTTAATGTGTACGGGCCTTTAGACTTTGGTCAAAATATTTTGCTGCCTTTGCAGCTGATGCAGGGAGGGGGGTAGGCGGCAGCAGCCTGTAACTGAGGCTGGAGGTAGGCGTGAAATGCATTGCTTGTACGTGTGAGTGCGTGGTGTCAGGTGCTGCGCGTGTATATGTGTGTGTGTGTCAGGTGCTGCCTGTGTATGTGTGTGTCAGCTCCTGTGTGTATGTGTGTGTCAGGTGCTGCGTGTATATATGAGTGTGTCTGATGGTGCGTGTGTATGCGTCAGCTGCCGCGTGCGTGTGTGTGTGTGTGTGTGTGTGTGTCAGGTGTTGCGGGTGTATATGTGTGTGAGTATCAGGTGCTCCGCGTGTGTACAAGTGTATGTCTGGTGCTGTGCATGAATACGTATGTCTGTGTCAGGTGATGCGCGTGTACATGAGTGTGCGTCAGGTGCTGCGCGTGTACATGAGTGTGCATTAGGTGCTGCGCGTGTACATGAGTGTGCGTCAGGTGCTGCGTGTGTACATGAGTGTGCGTCAGGTGCTGCGCGTGTACATGTGTGTGCGTCAGGTGCTGCGCGTGTACATGTGTGTACCTCAGGTGCTGCACGTGTCTATGTGTGTGTGAGTAAGGCACTGCGTGTGTATGTGTGTGTCTGATGGTGTGCGTGTATATGCATGTGTCAGGTGCTGCGTGTATATGCATGTGTCAGGTGCTGCGTGTATATGCATGTGTCAGGTGCTGCGTGTATATGCATGTGTCAGGTGCTGCGTGTATATGCATGTGTCAGGTGCTGCGTGTATATGCATGTGTCAGGTGCTGCATGTTTATTTTATTGTGTATAATGGTACGTGTGTGTGTCAGGTGCCGCACGTGTATGTGTGTGTGTGTCAGGTGTTGCGCGTGTATGTGTGGGTCAGGTGATGCATGTTTATTTTATTGTGTCTGATGCTACGTGTGTGTGTGTCAGGTGCCGCACGTGTATGTGTGTGTGTCAGGTGTTGCGCGTGTATGTGTGTGTCAGGTGCCGCGCGTGTATGTGTGTGTCAGGTGCCGTTCCCCTTCTTCCCATCCCAGCTCTCTCTGTAGAATACAGCTCTGCACCCAGAGAGAGGGAAAGACTAGGGGGCTGATCACTGCACTGCTCACTTTTTGGTCATGAGTTCGGCCTCCTGTTTCTTCCAGTGCTGTGTTCCTGCAGCCTAGCCCTCCCTGTTGTGCCAGAGAATCAGCCCTTCCTTCCCCTGACAGAGAGAGAGAGCCCGAGGCAGATACACTCTTCCCGTAGCTGGCCTACCCCCAGTACTTCAGCACTGGCCATGCGGCAGTCAACAAAGGAGACCAGCAGGGGGTTCTGGCAGCATCAGCTGTGGCCGCTGCTGGATCGGGGAGGCCTGCAGTGTCTGAGGTGGGCAACACTTCCTCCGCCGCTGTCACCTTCCCCTGCCGGAGAGAAAGCCAGAGACATACCCTTCCCGCAGCTGGGATACCCCTAGTACCTCAGCGCTGGACAGGCAGAAGTCTATGGAGGGGACCGGCAGGGGTTTCGGGCCGCAGCAGTAGCAGCGGCCGCAGTCAGATCAGGGAGGCCTGCAGGGTCAGAACTGGGCAGCACTTCCACCAACACTGTCACCTCTGTGCTGGGCATGTACACCAGTCCGTACGGACGGAGGTGTCCACAACAGGCAGCAGTATAATGAGTCAGACAAACTCATTACACGCTGCCCACTGCTGCGCCGCATGCCCTCGATGGAGGAAGCCTAGATGCGGTCCCCAGCGGCAGCGAGGGAGAAGGGTGATCACATCACCCTTCAACCCGGCACCTCACAATCAGCTGGGGATCTGCAGTAGCTTCATCTCTCTCTTTCTCTCCCTCTCTGACAGCACAGCAGCCCCTCTGGGTCCCATGTAGCTCTGCCCCCCTGCTCACAGTTCACTCGGCCTCTCCTGATTAAAAAGAAAATAAGAGCCTGACCTGCTGCTCAGATGCGAGGAGGGGACGGGCGGTAGGTCCTCTGTGAGTACACTACACAGTCAAAATTAACTCTGACTCCTCACAACAGTGTGGACTGCAGGCGACGTCAGATGCCAATTTGGGTGTGCTTGCCGCACTACCTGCCCATCAAGCCCAACGTGGCATTTTGTATTAGGAACCCTATAACAGCATTCCGACATCCCTCCCTATGACGCTGCCATCCATACACTGCCGCTCTCATACATCCGTACACCGCCACTCTCATACATCCGCACACTGCCGCTCTCACACAACTGTACACTGTTGCTCTCATACATCCATACACTGCCGCTCTCATACATCCGTACAACCCCGCTCTCATACATCCGTACAACCCCGCACTCTTACAGCCGCCCCAGAGATATCAGTGTACTGGGCCCCGAGATTTCTGTTGCTGGCCCTGACCCTCAGGGGCGTATCTACCCCTTGGCCAGGGGTGATATGGAGATAGTGGTTGACTGAGGCAGGGGTGACAGAGATAGTGGGTGACTAAAGCAGGGGTGACTGGTATAGTGGGTGACTGAGGCAGGGGTCGCAGGTATAGTGGTTAACTGAGGCAGCGGTGACTGGGAGATAGTGGGTAACTGGGGCAGGGGTGACAGGGAAAGTGTGTGACTCAGGCAGGGGTGATAGGGAGATAGTGGGCAGCAGATCACTGCCTCGCTGACAGCAGCACATCCCTGCTTCACTGACAGCAGTACATACCTGCCTCACTTATAGCAGCACATCCCTGCCTCACTGGCAGCAGCAGATCCCTGCCTCACTGGCAGCAGCAGATCACTGCTTCACTGACAGCAGCACATCCCTGCCTCACTGGCAGCAGCAGATCCCTGCCTTACTGACAGCTGTATTCAGACCTGATCTCTGCTGTGCATATTCACACAACAGGAGATCAGGTCTGAAGTGTGTGTGTGTGTGCTGGTGCCGCAGTGCACCGGCACATGCCAGAGATGCGATCAGCATCTCTGCCCAGTGAGCGCCTCTGCCAACACATACTTATCTTGCATATGAGATCTCTTGATCATGAAGATAGTTCTCACAGGGTGAGGTTCATCCATTACATTTTAAAGTAGGAAGGTACAAATTACATATTCAAATTACATATATGTGCTGGATTCAAATATTTTCCCCCCTTCCTTTCTCAATTGTGCCCATCAGCAGCTATTCTAATGTTGCTGCCAATGGGTGTGACACATTCATTTCTTCTGTGGGGTACACTGGACTCCACAAGGATTCACATTGTGGTGTAGAGTAGGATCTTGATCTGAGGCACCAACAGGCTCAAAGCTTTTGACTGTTCCCAAGATGCTCAGCGCCCCCTGCTCTATAACCTCGCTTCCATGAACAGGGAGCTCAGTTTGTAGTTGGTGCCTTCAGTAGCAGGACACTTAACAGGGGGCTGCCTCAGGCAGCCTATACTTAGCTATTAATTTTGACAAGAAAAGAAGAACTTTTTTTATAAGAATGTACAAGGGCTGCAGCAGGCTAGGTCTAATAGACATCTTTACTGCAGCTCCGTCACTCCCAGCGGCGCAGTATACTCCCGTGCCCTGGTTGCTGGGTCACTGCAGCGGAGGCTCCGGTTTCTTCCTAAGGTCAGTCACACACACACCGCCCTCCGGGATCACGAGGCCGCTGATGAAAGGGAGGTAAGGGGCTTCTGTGCCCACACTATACCGTGATCCAGCATGGCTGTAGGGGGCGGGCCGTGTGCGCACTGGCGTGGACACTGATTACTGGGCAGCCGCTCCACTAGCCACCAGGGACAGTTAAGGAGCACAGCTCTGGGGTTTTTTCTCCTATATTAACCCCATTTTGTACTACCCGCAGTGCATTGTGATAGGTAATGGGGCCTGATTCAGGTTGGATCGCAATCAAACTGCAAAAACTGCTAAGAGCATACGCATCCGCCTGCATTTTCTGCGGCACCCCGCAGATAATGCGATCACCTCTGCCTGTGAATCGGTGAAGGGGGGGGGGGAGGGGGGTCAACAACACTCCATTTCCATGCTAACAAATTTGTTCTCTGAAAAGTGTCCACAAAGCACAGCTCTGGGGGGTTTTCTCCTATATTAACCCCATTTTGTACTACCTGCAGTGCATTGTGATAGGTAATAGAGCCTGATTCAGGTTGGATTGCAATCACAATAAGCAATCCAACTGCAAAAATTGCTAAGAGCATACGCATGCGCCTGCATTTTCTGTGACTGTCAATCGGTGCGGGGGGGGGTCAGCAACACTCCATTTCAAAGTCGGAGATGGAGCGGTGCGGGGGCAGGGCTTCAACGGAGAAACAGGAGGCGTGGTCAGAGCGGCTGCATGACATCACATGCAGCCGTTGCGATCACAAAAATGGTGGCGGCTTCCTGCGCACACGTACAGTCTGCACCAACAGGAGGCTAACCCATTTTTTATGATCACGCTGAACTGCACTGAGACTGCAATTTCAGCGTGGTCAAGAAGGGAGGCGGCATGCTGGGTGGCCATGCCCTGTGATGGGTGGCCCCAGCATGCGAACCAAAGGATTGCAAATTCTGTTACTTAGCAGAATTTGCAATCCTTACTGAATTAGGCCATTGATTACAAAATTGTAAACAATATTTGAAGTTTTTCTTCAGGGACTAACACAAAAGATGCTTGGGGCTACTAACACATGGGTAAGCCACGTAAAGCTTCCCATGGGTCAGTGGCATCACAACGGGGTTGCGGCACACACCCGAGTGTCACCCGCCAAGTGGGGTGACACCAAAGTGCCGGCTCTTCTTCAGTGACAGAATATGGGTGTTTCACTGTGACATTACGTGCAACACCCAGTTTCTGTCACTGTGCAGGAGCCAGCACCACTCACACACTAGTCCCCGGGTACAGCCCCCAACCCCCGGGATACCCGCAGCAACAAAATGGTGATTCAGGCCACGCCCCTACCTATGAGACCATGCCTCCTTTTTACCATTGCGCTGCTTATCTGCGCGCACTGCATTACAATCTCCCTCGCCGCCTCTCTGGGTGTCACCAGTGATAGTGACACCTCTGCCATGCTTGTAGCAGCTGGTCCTAAGATCTACGCCTCCAGCCCTGAGTGTTTTCCCTTGTGACTTGTTGATCATCATAGCGAAGCAGATGCTTACAGAAAACTGCAGGGGTTTAGATTGAAAAGAAAAACATTGACGAACCCATCATTTCAGCGACAGGGTCTGCCACACGACTGACTGAAATGACTGGTTGGTTTGGGCCCCCACCAAAAAAGAATCAATCAATCTCTCCTTGCACAAACTGGCTCTACAGAGGCAAGATGTCCACCTCATCATCCTCCGATTCCTCACCCCTTTCACTGTGTACATCCCCCTCCTCACAGATTATTAATTCGTCCCCACTGGAATCCACCATCTCAGATCCCTGTGTACTTTCTGGAGGCAATTGCTGGTGAATGTCTCCACGGAGGAATTGATTATAATTAATTTTGATGATCATCATCTTCTCCACATTTTCTGGAAGTAACCTCGTACGCCGATTGCTGACAAGGTGAGCGGCCGCACTAAACACTCTTTCGGAGTACACACTGGAGGGAGGGCAACTTAGGTAGAATAAAGCCAGTTTGTGCAAGGGCCTCCAAATTGCCTCTTTTTCTCCACCATTCTTTCAAAGGTGACAGAATCATATGCAGTGACAGTAGACGACATGTCAGTAATCGTTGCCAGGTCCTTCAGTCTGGACCAGATGTCAGCACTCACTCCAGACTGCCCTGCATCACCGCCAGCGGGTGGGCTCGGAATTCTTAGCCTTTTCCTCGCACCCCCAGTTGCGGGAGAATGTGAAGGAGGAGCTGTTGACGGGTCACGTTCCGCTTGACTTGACAATTTTCTCACCAGCAGGTCTTTGAACCTCTGCAGACTTGTGTCTGCCGGAAAGAGAGATACAATGTAGGTTTTAAATCTAGGATCGAGCACGGCGGCCAAAATGTAGTGCTCTGATTTCAACAGATTGAATCCTGGTTAAGCAAATTAAGGGCTCCATCCACAAGTCCCACATGCCTAGTTGAATCACTCTGTTTTAGCTCCTCCTTCAATGTCTCCAGCTTCTTCTGCAAAAGCATGATGAGGGGAATGACCTGACTCAGGCTGGCAGTGTCTGAACTGACTTCACGTGTGGAAAGTTCAAAGGGTTGCAGAACCTTGCACAACGTTGAAATCATTCTCCACTGCGCTTGAGTCAGGTGCATTCCCCCTCCTTTGCCTATATCGTGGGCAGATGTATAGGCTTGAATGGCCTTTTGCTGCTCCTCCATCCTCTGAAGCATATAGAGGGTTGAATTCCACCTCGTTACCACCTCTTGCTTCAGATGATGGCAGGGCAGGTTCAGGAATGTTTGGTGGTGCTCCAGTCTTCGGCATGCGGTGGCTGAAGGCAGAAAGTGGCCCGCAATTCTTCGGGCCACCGACAACATCTCTTGCACGCCCCTGTCGTTTTTTAAATAATTCTGCACCACCAAGTTCAATGTATGTGCAAAACATGGGACGTGCTGGAATTTGCCCAGATGTAATGCACGCACAATATTGGTGGCGTTGTCCGATGTCACAAATCCCCAGGAGAGTTCAATTGGGGTAAGCCATTCTGCGATGATGTTCCTCAGTTTCCGTAAGAGGTTGTCAGCTGTGTGCCTCTTATGGAAAGCGGTGATACAAAGCGTAGCCTGCCTAGGAACGAGTTGGCAATTGCGAGATGCTGCTACTGGTGCCGCCGCTGCTGTTCTTGCTGCGGGAGGCAATACATCTACCCAGTGGGCTGTCACAGTCATATAGTCCTGAGTCTGCCCTGCTCCACTTAACCACAGACAAGTGGACATTGGGTACAACTGCATTTTTTAGGACACTGGTGACTCTTTTTCTGAGGTCTGTGTACATTTTCGGTATCGCCTGCCTAGAGAAATGGAACCTAGAGGGTATTTGGTACCGGGGACAAAGTACCTCAATCAAGTCTCTAGTTGCCTCTAAATTAACGATGGATACCGGAACCACGTTTCTCACCACCCAGACCTGAGTTATCCGCTTTGCAGCAGGATGACTGCTGTGATATTTCATCTTCCTCGCAAAGGACTGTTGGACAGTCAATTGCTTACTGGAAGAAGTACAAGTGGTCTTCCGACTTCCCCTCTGGGATGACGATCGACTCCCAGCAGCAACAACAGCAGCGCCAGCAGCAGTAGGCGTTACACTCAAGGATGCATCGGAGGAATCCCAGGCAGGAGAGGACTCGTCAGACTTGCCAGTGACATGGCCTGCAGGACTATTGGCTCTCCTGTCTAAGGAGGAAATTGACACTGAGGGAGTAGGTGGTGTGGTTTGCAGGAGCTTGGTTACAAGAGGAAGGGATTTAGTGGTTAGTGGACTGCTTCCGCTGTCATCCAAAGTTTTTGAACTTGTCACTGACTTATGATGAATGCGCTGCAGGTGACGTATAAGGGAGGATGTTCCGAGGTGGTTAACGTCCTTATCCCTACTTATTACAGCTTGACAAAGGCAACACACGGCTTGACACCTGTTGTCCGCATTTGTGTACAGGATGCATACCTTCATGTCCCCATTTATCCACCTCATCAGGCGTAACTCAGATTTGCGGTACAGGACTGTCATTGCCAATTTCAGACGTTGCTGTTTGGTCTCTCCATGGCCCTGAGAATTTTCACCAAGGTAATGGCGGAAATGATGGTGCTCCTGTGCAAGCAAGGTGTCACAATTATCCCGTACTTGGGCGATCTCATAAAAGCGAGATCAAGAGAGCAGTTGCTGAACAGCGTATCACTTTCACTGAAAGTGTTACAGCAACACGGCTGGATTTTCAATATCCCGAAGTCGCAGTTGATTCCTACTACTCGTCTGTCTTTCTTGGGCATGATTCTGGACACAGACCAGAAGAGGGTTTATCTCCTGATAGAAAAGGCCCAGGAACTCATGACTCTTGTCAGGAACCTATTGAAACCAAAACAGGTGTCAGTGCATCACTGCACTCGAGTCCTGGGAAAGATGGTGGCATCATACGAGGCCATTCCATTCGGCAGGTTCCATGCGAGGACTTTCCAATGGGACCTACTGGACAAGTGGTCCGGGTCACATTTACAGATGCATTGGTTGATCACCCTGTCCCCCAGGGTCAGGGTATCACTCTTGTGGTGGCTGCAGAGTGCTCACCTTCTCGAGGGACGCAGATTCAGCATTCAGGGCTGGATCCTGGTGACCACAGACGCAAGCCTCCAAGTTTGGGGAGCAGTCACACAGGGAAGAAATTTCCAAGGTCTTTGGTCAAGTCAAGAGACTTGTCTTCACATCAACATCCTGGAACTAAGGGCCATATACAATGCCCTACGTCAAGCGGAGACCTTACTTTGCGACCAACCGGTTCTGATCCAGTCAGACAACGTCACCGCAGTGGCTCATGTAAACCGCCAAGGCGGCACAAGAAGCAGAGTGGCGATGGCACAAGCCACCAGAATTCTTCGCTGGGTGGAGAATCACGCAAGCGCACTGTCAGCAGTGTTCATTCCGGGAGTGGACAACTGGGAAGCAGACATCCTCAGCAGACACGACCTACATCCGGGAGAGTGGGGACTTCATCAGGAAGTCTTTGCACAGATTACAAGTCGGTGGGAACTGCCACAGATAGACATGATGCCGTCCCGGCTCAGCAAAAAGCTACAGAGGTATTGCGCAAGGTCAAGAGACCCTCAGGCAGTAGCTGTAGACGCCCTAGTGACACCGTGGGTGTTCCAGTCGGTCTATGTATTTCCTCCTCTTCCTCTCATACCCAAGGTGTTGAGGATAATAAGACAAAGAGGAGTGAGAACAATCCTCATTGTTCCAGATTGGCCACGGAGGACCTGGTATCCGGATCTGCAGGAAATGCTCACAGAAGATCTGTGGCCTCTCCCTCTAAGACAGGACCTGTTGCATCAGGGGCCCTGTCTGTTCCAAGACTTACCGCGGCTGCGTTTGACGGCATGGCGGTTGAATGCCGGATCCTAGCATTCCGGTTGAGGTCATCCCTACGCTGATAAAGGCTAGGAAGGATGTAACGTTAAAACATTACACCGTATATGGCGAAATTATGTTTCTTGGTGTGAGGCCAGGAATGCTCCTACGGAAGAATTCCATCTGGGCCGTTTCCTTCACTTCCTACAAACTGGAGTGAATTTGGGCCTAAAATTAGGCTCTATTAAGGTCCAGATTTCGGCCTTATCCATTTTCTTTCAAAAAGAATTGGCTTCTCTTCCAGAAGTTCAGACTTTTGTAAAAGGAGTGCTGCATATTCAGCCTCCTTTTGTGCCTCCGGTGGCACCTTGGGACCTTAACGTGGTGTTAAGTTTTCTAAAATTACACTGGTTTGAACCACTTAAAACAGTGGAGTTAAAATATCTCACATGGAAGGTGGTCATGTTATTAGCCTTGGCTTCGGCTAGGCGAGTGTCGGAATTAGCGGCTTTGTCACATAAAAGCCCATATTTGGTATTCCATGTGGATAGAGCGGAATTGCAGACCCGTCCTCAATTCCTACCAAAAGTGGTCTCATCTTTTCATATGAACCAACCTATTGTGGTGCCTGTGGCTACGCGTGACTTGGAGGATTCCGAGTTACTTGATGTGGTTAGGGCTTTGAAAATTTACGTGGCCAGGACGGCTAGAGTCAGGAAAACTGAAGCGCTGTTTGTCCTGTATGCAACCAACAAGATTGGTGCCCCTGCTTCAAAGCAGGCTATTGCTCGCCGGATTTGTAACACGATTCAGCAAGCGCATTCTATGGCTGGATTGCAGTTACTGAAATCGGTCAAGGCCCATTCCACGAGGAAAGCGGGCTCTTCTTGGGCAGCTGCCCGAGGGGTCTCGGCACTACAGCTGTGTCAAGCTGCTACTTGGTCGGGTTCACACACCTTTGCAAAATACTATAAGTTTGATACCCTGGCTGAGGAGGAACTCATGTTTGCTCAATCGGTGCTGCAGGGTCATCCGCACTCTCCCGCCCGTTTTGGAGCATTGGTATAATCCCCATGGTCCTTACGGAGTCCCCAGCATCCTCTAGGACGTTAGAGAAAATAAGATTTTAAACCTACTGGTAAATCTTTTTCTCGTAGTCCGTAGAGGATGCTGGGCGCCCGTCCCAAGTGCGGACTACTTCTGCAATACTTGTATATAGTTATTGCTTCAATAAGGGTTATGTTATAGTTGCATCGGTCCTGCACTGATGCTATGTTGTTTTTTCATACTGATAACTGGGTAGTTTATCACAAGTTATACGGTGTGATTGGTGTGGCTGGTATGAATCTTGCCCTGGATTAACAAAATCCTTTCCTCATACTGTCCGTCTCCTCTGGGCACAGTTTCTCTAACTGTGGCATAGAGGGAGGAGCCAGTGCACACCCAGAACTAAAGTCTTTCTTAAAGTGCCCATGTCTCCTGTGGAGCCCGTCTATCCCCATGGTCCTTACGGAGTCCCCAGCATCCTCTACGGACTACGAGAAAAAGATTTACCGGTAGGTTTAAAATCTTATTTTCTACTTTATTCTTTTCTATCCTAGTTTATTACGACCAACTCTCATCCAAGGAGTTTGATATTCTACTACCTGCATGCAATTTAAATTGCTTAAATTGTTTATATGGTTGATTTGTCCTTCACAATCCATAATCTGCAACTTGGATGTACTTGTGTCATTGAAAATCTTATAATAAAAATGTATATACAGATACTCAACCTGTATATTGAAAAAAAAAAGTTATAAGACATATGCATTCAATATTTGAAGAAACAAAATAAAATAAAGCTATCTATTGGGTTTCACTAACAAGCACATTGGAAGACTTGACTACTGTTAAAAGACATGCATTACATGGTATAGAGCCACAAACCACAATGTAGTAAAATAAAAACAAACTTACATGTGTATCAAACCTATGTGAGGCTTACATTGATAGTGCAAGATCAACACTCTATCAACTGTGCAAACTAGACTGCACATAAATGCCATAAATGTCACGCAGCCGTCACGGCCCGCCCCCATACGGTCCGGTCATGTCTGCGTTGTCCTGACTGTGCCCCCAAAATGGCGGCACAACGCCGCTGGCCCGACTCCTCCTGCCCAGTGACCGCCTCTGCCTGTCAATCAGGCAGAGGCGCTCACTGGGCAGAGATGCTGATCGCATCTCTGGCATGTGCCGGTGCACTGCGGCACCAGCACACACGCACTTCAGACCTGATCTCCTGTTGTGTGAATATGCACAGCAGGGATCAGGTCTGAATTAGGCCCTATATACAGCTGTCAGTAAGGCAGGGATGTGCTGCTGCCAGTGAGGCAGGGATGTGCTGCTGGTAGTGAAGCAGTGATGTGCTGCTGTCAGCGAAGCAGTGCTGTGCTGCTGTCAGCGAGACAGGGATGTGCTGCTGTCAGCGAGGCAGGGATGTGCTGCTGTCAGCGAAGCAGGGATGTGCTGCTGTCAGCGAAGCAGGGATGTGCTGCTGTCAGCGAGGCAGGGATGTGCTGCTGTCAGCGAGGCAGGGATGTGCTGCTGTCAGCGAAGCAGGGATGTGCTGCTGTCAGTGAAGCAGGGATGTGCTGCTGTCAGCGAGGCCGGGATGTGCTGCTGTCAGCGAGGCAGGGATGTGCTGCTGTCAGCGAGGCAGGGATGTGCTGCTATAAGTGAGGTAGGGATGTGCTGCTGTCATTGAAGCAGGAATGTGCTGCTGCAGTGAGGCAGAGATATGCAGCCCACTATCTCCCTATCACCCCTGCCTGAGTCACACACTTTCCCTGTCACCCCTGCCTCAGTTACCCACTATCTCCCAGTCACCGCTGCCTCAGTCAACCACTATATCTGCGATCCCTGCCTCAGTCACCCACTATACCAGTCACCCCTGCTTTAGTCACCCACTGTCACCCTATCACCCCTGCTTCAGTCACCCACTATCCCTGTCAACCCTGCCTCAGTCACCCACTATCTCCCAGTCACCCCTGCCTCAGTCAGCCACTATCCCTGTCACCCCTGCCTCAGTCTCTTACTGTCCCTGTCACCCCTGCCACAGTCATCCACTATCTCCCTATCACCCCTGCCTTAGTCATTTATTATACCTGTCACCCACTTTCTTCCCATACTTACCCAACCCCTTCCTATCACCCCTCCCTCAGTAACCCACTATCTCCCTGTCACCCACTATCTCCCAGTCACCCCGGCCTCAGTCACCCACTATCTCCCACTCATACATGCTTCAGTCACCCACTATCTCCCAGTCATCCCTGCCTCAGTCACCTACTGACACCAGTGCAGACATTTCTGCTGCGGCCTCTCCACTCTCCAGCGTGAACGTCCTGACGACTGAGGAAATCCGCTTCCTAGTTGAGGACTCCGGGAATGAACACTGCCGATATTGCTGTCAGATGACTTTCTACCCAACGGAGGATTTTTGATACTTCCAGCTTTGCCATGCAGTTTCGAGTGCCGCCTTGATGATTTGTGTACACTACCGTGGTGGCGTTGTCAGATTGTACTTGAACAGGTCTGTTCTGTACTAGAGGCAGGGCCAGTGTCAATTAATTGAACACTGCCTGCAATTCCAGAATGTATATCAGGAGGAGAGATTCCTCCCTGGTCCACCGACCCTGGAGAAAGTGTTGCTCCAACACCATGGCCCAGCCCAAAAGACTGGCATCCATTGTCAGGAGGACACAGTTGGAGATCTAGAAGGGATGGCCCCTGCTCAACTGTTGGTCCTGTAGCCACCAGCTCAGTGTCAGACGAACCTCCGGAGTCAAGGAGATCATTTGAGACATCATCCGATGAGGCAGGCCGTCCCACTTGGAGAGGATTAACCTCTGCAGAGGGCGGTAATGAAATTGAGCGTACTCTACCATATCGAAAGCCGACACCATGAGGTCTAGTACTTGCATCGCTGTGTGTATCAACACTCTTGGGCGAGAGAGGACGATACTGTCCTGAATTTTCAGGACTTTCTCTGGAGACAGAAACAATTGTTGGCTGTGTGTGTCCAGCAGTGCCCCTAGGTGCACAATGTTCCGAGCAGGGACCAGCGAGGACTTTTTTCAGTTGATGAGCCACCCGTGGACTTTTAGGAATTGGACCGCCAGTTCCAGATAACTGTGGAGAACCTCTTGGGAGTTCACCAGGATCAGCAAGTCGTCCAGATTTGGCAGGATCCTGATTCTCTGATGGTGAAGGGTCGTCATCACGGCCATGACCTTGGTGAATATCCGAGGTGCCGTGGCCAAACCAGAAGGCAGGACTTGAAATCCAAAAACAAACCAGGCACAACACTGCTTAGCTTCCATCATCAGATGAGATTGGACCAGTGGCGTAACTACTGCCCCCGCAGTCCTCGTGGTGGCTTGGGGGCGAGGGGCTGCGGGGGCGCCACTGATTTACAGCAGACTGACATGCGGACGAGCGTCCGCATGTCAGTCTGCAGTCTCCTTCCCTCCGCCGCTTTTTGGAGGGACACGGAGGGCACACAGCGCGCCTCCCTGTGTCCCTCCTGCTGCATCATCTCCGGCGGCCGCGGGTCTAATAGGGGGAAGTGCCATCCGTGAGCTCTAATTGGCTCACGAACTGGCACTTCCCCCTATTAGACCCGCGGCCGCCGGAGATGATGCAGCAGGAGGGACACAGGAGAGACGAGCTGTGCCCTCCGTGTCCCTCCAAAAAGCGACGGCAGGGGGGGGGGGTAAATATCTGGCACTGGGGGCATATATGGCACGGGGGGAGGGAGGAATATCTGGCACTGGGGCATTTCTGGCACTGGGGGGAATATCTGGCACTGGGGGCATATCTGGCACTGGGGGGGATATCTGGCACTGGGGCATATATGGCACTGGGGGGGAATATCTGGCACTGGGGGCATATATGGCACTGGGGGGGGGTATCTGGCACTGGGGGCATATATGGCACGGGGGGCATATATGGCACTGGGGGGGGATATCTGGCACTGGGGGCATATGTGTACCTGGCACATGGGGACGACGACTATATTTGGCACTGGGGCATGTAAGTACCTGGCACCGTGGGGGAATATCTGGCACTGGGGACATATGTGGCACTGGGAGCACAGCCCTAGCAACAAGGACTACCTCCTAGCAACGAGCATGACACCCAGTGCATGAAACATCTGGCAACGAGCATGACACCCAGTGCATGAAACACCTGGCAACGAGCATGACACCCAGTGCATGAAACCCCTGGCAACGAGCATGACACCCTGAGCATGAAAACCCCTGGCACCGTGCATGGAACCAAGAGCATGAAACCCCTGGCAACGAGCATGACACCCAGTGCATGAAACCCCTGACAACGAGCAGGTAATTGAAAAGTAATTAGAAGCCTTACTGTAGGACTTAATGTGTAATGGGCATTACGGTGTGTGGCATAATGTATCACGGACATTGCGGTGTGTGTCATAATGTGTCGCAGGCATTACGGTGTATGGTATACTATATCGCGGGCATTGTGATATGTGGTATAATGTCTCAGGGTCATTGCAGTGTGTGGCATAATGTATCACGGACATTGCGGTGTGTGTCATAATGTGTCAGGCATTACGGTGTGTGGTATACTATATCACGGGCATTGTGGTCAGTGGCGGTTCTTGCCACGGGCAAGCAGGACTTTTGCCCGGGGCGCCGCCTTCCGGAGGGCGCTGGCGCCATCCGGAGGGCGCCGCACCGTGGCAAGATCCGCCACTGCTGCCCGCTGTGTCCCCCGTCCGCCTCCGCTGCCCGCTGCCGTCCCCGTCCTCGGCGCCTCCTGTGAAGGGAACTAGACGCTATGCGTCTAGTTTCCCTTCGTGGAGAGTAACTGCTGAGCGGTGCGCGATGACGTCATCGCGCACCGCACAGCAAAGGTCCTCTCCACGAAGGGAACTAGACGCATAGCGTCTAGTTTCTCTTCGTGGAGAGGACCTTTTGCTGTGCGGTGCACGATGACGTCATCGCGCACCGCTCAGCATTCAAGCGGCGCTTTCAATGTACAGGGGGCGTGACTCACCACGCCCCCTGTATTAGGCCACGCCCTTTCCTGCCCGGGGCGCTCTGCGCCCTTGAACCGGCCCTGATTGTGGTATGTGGTATAATGTCTCAGGGTCATTGCAGTGTGGCATAATACATAACGGGCATTGCGATGTGTGGCATAGGGTATAACGGGCAGGGCATTGCGGTATGTGTCACAGGCATTACGGTGTATGGTATACTATATCACGGGCATTGTGGTATAATGTCTCAAGGTCATTGCAGTGTGTGGCATAATGTGTCACAGGCATTGTATGTGCTATAATGTATCGGGCATTGCAGTGTGTGGCATAATGTATCACGGACATTGCGGTGTGTGTCATAATGTGTCACAGACATTGTATGTGCTATAATGTATCAGGGGCATTGCAGTGTGTAGCATAATGTATAACGGGCATTGCGATTCCTGTCATAATGTGTCACAGGCATTACGGTGTGTGGCATAATGTGTCACAGACATTACGGTGTGTGGCATAATGTGTCGGGGGCATTACAGTGTGTGCATATTGTGTCGTGCATTATTGTGTGCGGCATAATGTCTAAGGGCCATTGCAGTATGTGGCATAATGTATACTGGGCATTACTATAAGGAGGAAAAATGACAAATAATGTAAGGGGCATGAATCAGGATTATTTTTCTTTCCTGTGGTGGCCAACGTATGGGCGTGCAGGTTGCAAAACTGGGGTATAAGGTAGTCTTTTCCTGCAATGCCACGCCCCTTTATGCGAAACCACGCCCACTCCAACAAAACCACGCCCCTTTTTTGACACGCGCACCTTAGGCGCGCGCATATTTATCCCTTTCTTGCTCCCAATTATGGAGCATGAAGGGGGGGGGGCGCCGAAGAATTTTTTGGCTTGGGGGAGAAAAATTTCTAGTTACGCCACTGGATTGGACATATCCAGTGTGATGCGGCTGTAGATGATTTTTGCTGTTTCTAACTTCTACATCAATGAATAAGTTTCAAAATAGAATGCATCAAGAGAACGGTGTTGGTAGTATAAAACTACCTACAGCACCTGGTATTCCCAGGTGGTCTCACATCCAAGAACAAACCAGGCCTAAGATCAGGTGATATTGGGCATATACAGTGTGGTGTGGCTGTAGATGAGCTTAGTGGTTTCTGTTAGAGTTCTTCTACTTCTAACTACTCGTACATAAATGAATAAGCGGACGATTTATTAAACCTGGTGAAATGATAATTTGCATGGTGATAAAGTACCAGCCAATCAGCTCCTAATTGCCATGTCACAGGCTGGGTTTGAAAAATGACAGTTAGGAGCTGACTGGCTGGTACTTTATCACCTTGCACTTTATCAGTTCACCAGGCTTAATAGATCTGCCCCAATGTTTCAAAATGGAATGCATCAAGAGAACGGTGTTGGTATTGTAAAAATACACACAGCTCCTGGTATTTCCTGGTGGTCTCCCATCCAAGTACTAAAACCAGGACCAACACTGCTCAGCTTCCATGATCAGGAGAGATTGGGCAAATCCAGTGTGCTGTGGCTGTAGATGAGCTCGTGGTTTCTGTTAGAGCTCTTCTACTTCTAACTTCTGGTACATAAAAGAATATGTGTAAATATTAAATGTACAGTACCAAGAAAAGGGTGTTGGTAGTTTACCTAAAGAATCTGATAATACATGGATGGGAGACTGCTTGGTAGTAACAAAGTCCAATACTGCTTTGCTTCAAAGATCAAATGAGATTGGGCATATCCAGTGTGGTGTGGCTTTAGATAAGCTTTGTGGTTTCTGTTAGAGCTCTTCTACTTCTAACTACTGGTACATTAATGAATATGTATAAGGTTGTAGTTTATCCAATATCCCTTTACTACCTTACCTCCCCCTCCCCCTCCCCTCCCCTCCCCTCCCCTCCTTATAGCTTCCTTTGTTCTCTCCTCCTCGTGTGTGCGTTATTTGTTTTCTCATACGTCCTAGAGGATGCTGGGATCACATTAAGAACCATGGGGTATAGACGGGATCCGCAGGAGACATGGGCACTTTAAGACTTTCAAAGGGTGTGAACTGTCTCCTCCCTCTATGCCCCTCCTCCAGACTCCAGTTTTAGAATTGTGCCCAGTGAGACTGGATGCACTACAGGGGAGCTCTACTGAGTTTCTCTGAAAAGACTTATGTTAGTTTTTCTTATTTTCAGGGAGGCTGCTGGCAACAGTCTCCCTGCTCCGTGGAACTTAGGGGAGAGAAGTATGACCAACTTCTAGTGAGTTCAATGGCTCTGCTTCTGGCTGACAGGACACCATTAGCTCCTGAGGGTGCTGATCGCTGGGTACGCCTAGATGCCCACTCCCGTAGCCTGCCATCACCTCAAACTATCATACCCAGGATTCAAATCTATAACCTGTTGAATTCTAATCAAACACCCTACCCATTGAGCTACTTGATCCTGCATCTATTCTAACCTCCAAAAACAGATTCAGTTGCATTTTCCAGCGTGTTTTGTTTGCGCCTTTGCAAATGTCTTACATCGACAAACTTATTTAGTACTATTTTGCAAATAGGGTTACATTGTCGCAACATTGTGTTCCCTAATTGCTTGATTTTTTAAATGCAACAATTGATAAAGACACCTGATAATTGCTCTGTGGAGTGTTATTTTGTGTCTACTTCTTATCTACATTTAATTCCCTACCTCTAATCAAGGCATTTTTAAATGCTGGGGGCTGCCAGGACGTGAGGCCTACCTAGACTTTAGATCGGAATTTGAATGTACTTGTGAACTAACTTAATTTCCTACTTCTAAATTCATTCCTAAATTCACTACTTACATTAATCCTGTAGTTGGGCATTTTGAGCCTTCAATTGTGGGTATTTTTTTGTGTCCAGACCAGCAGCTGGTGGTGTGCATTTGCTGGAAAGGCATCGATATGCTGCATCTCCTGATGTGTGTCTCCCTCAAGTGGCTGTCAGCAAATGCATGCTAGACACCCCATTCCAAGCTGATTGTGACATCACGGAACATGCATCATAGAACAGGCATGCTAGAATATGGGTCTTCAACCTGCGACCCTCCAGCTGCTGTGGAACTACATATACCAGCATGCCCTGCCTCAGTTTTAGCATACCTTAATAGCAAAACTGTGGCAGGGCATGCTGGGATGTGTAGTTTCACAGCAGCTGGAGGGCCACAGGATGAAGACCCATGTGCTAGAGCCAAGCCGCAGGTACATTGAATGCTAGCAAGCTGAATGTTTAAATCCTTTTTGTTCCGCAGCATTCCAATGCGGAAGATTCCATGGAACCAGAGATTATTCCATTGAGAAGGACATGCTGCCTGGATGACTGCACTGTGCAAATTAAATCACGGAGCCAGTTGGCTTGTGGGTGGCTCTGGTGACTGGGTGGTTGGGTGGGCGGTGTGTCAGAGGTGGAGCACATGCAAATGAATGTGTATCATCCTGCTAGTGAGAGTGAAAACTCATGCAGGAGTGTGCCTGCTTGTCAGTGGGTTATGCACCTTGCCAGGCGTCAAATCTACATGGAGCAGCTGGAGGGGACAAGAGCAGGTTTGCAAAATATAGATAGAAGAGCATATATGCTGGCGCATTCTCCATGATTGTGTCAGCTTATGTTTTGGTGCACTGCACTTTCCTCCGCTAAGTTTTAGCCATTTTGGTTAAACGCAAGTGTAGTTGCTTCTCGCCCTTTTGGCTGTGATCTTGTATCGTGGTTGAAGAGTCTGCTGGAGGGATTGTTTTCTTCATTGACGAGAGACTGAAGATATTACAGGATGGAAGGCTTGGGAACACTATCTGTTTTTCAGTTGTGGAAGAGTTGAAAGACAGCTTTTACTTGCCAATATCTCTCTTTTGCAAAGAGCTACGCATTGGAAAATTCAGGGCTATACCGTGTAGATGAAGCACTAACAGGAGGCTTTAAAATTTTCATTCTAGTTTCCTTCGTTTGGGAGAAAAATGCAAAGGTACAAGACAGCTTTTCCTTGCCAATATCTCTCTTTTGCAAAGAGCTGCACATTGGAAAATTCAGGGCTATGCCGTGTAGATGATGGCCTAACAGGAGGCTTTAAAATTTTCTTTCTAGTGTCCTTCGTTTGGGAGAAAAATGCAAAGGTACAAGACAGCTTTTCCTTGCCAATATCTCTCTTTTGCAAAGAGCTACGCATTGGAAAATTCAGGGCTATGCCGTGTAGATGATGGCCTAACAGGAGGCTTTAAAATTTTCTTTCTAGTGTCCTTCGTTTGGGAGAAAAATGCAAAGGTACAAGACAGCTTTTCCTTGCCAATATCTCTCTTTTGCAAAGAGCTACGCATTGGAAAATTCAGGGCTATACCGTGTAGATGAAGCACTAACAGGAGGCTTTAAAATTTTCATTCTAGTGTCCTTCGTTTGGGAGAAAAATGCAAAGGTAGCTTGTGCCATCGCCACTCTGCTCCTTGTGCCGCCTTGGCGGTTTACATGAGCCACTGCGGTGACGTTGTCTGACTGGATCAGAACCGGTTGGTCGCAAAGTAAGGTCTCCGCTTGACGTAGGGCATTGTATATGGCCCCTAGTTTCAGGATGTTGATGTGAAGACAAGTCTCTTGACTTGACCAAAGACCTTGGAAATTTCTTCCCTGTGTGACTGCTCCCCAACCTTGGAGGCTTGCATCTGTGGTCACCAGGATCCAGTCCTGAATGCCGAATCTGCGTCACTCGAGAAGGTGAGCACTCTGCAGCCACCACAGGAGTGATACCCTGACCCTGGGGGACAGGGTGATCAACCAATGCATCTGTAAATGTGACCCAGACCACTTGTCCAGTAGGTCCCATTGGAAAGTATTCGCATGGAACCTGCCGAATGGAATGGCTTTGTATGATGCCACCATCTTTCCCAGGACTCGAGTGCAGTGATGCACTGACACAAGTTTTGGTTTCAATAGGTTCCTGACAAGAGTCATGAGTTCCTGGGCCTTTTCTATCGGGAGATAAACCCTCTTCTGGTCTGTGTCCAGAATCATGCCCAAGAAAGACAGACGAGTCGTAGGAACCAACTGCGACTTTGGGATATTGAAAATCCAGCCGTGTTGCTGTAACACTTTCAGTGAAAGTGATACGCTGTTCAGCAACTGCTCTCTTGATCTCGCTTTTATGAGATCGCTCAAGTACGGGATAATTGTGACACCTTGCTTGCGCAGGAAAACCATCATTTCCACCATTACCTTGGTGAAAATTCTCTGGGCCGTGGAGAGACCAAACAGCAACGTCTGAAATTGGCAATGACAGTCCTGTACCGCAAATCTGAGGTACGACTGATGAGATGGATAAATTTGGACATGAAGGTATGCATCCTGTACACAAATGCGGACAACAGGTGTCAAGCCGTGTGTTACCTTTGTCAAGCTGTAATAAGTAGGGGTAAGGACGTTAACCACCTCAGAACATCCTCCCTTATACGTCACCTGCAGCGCATTAATCATAAGTCAGTGACAAGTTCAAAAACTTTGGATGACAGCGGAAGCAGTCCACTGACCACTAAATCCCTTCCTCTTGTAACCAAGCTCCTGCAAACCACACCACCAACTCCCTCAGTGTCAATTTCCTCCTTAGACAGGAGAGCCAATAGTCCTGCAGGCCATGTCACTGGCAAGTCTGACGAGTCCTCTCCTGCCTGGGATTCCTCCAATGCATCCTTGAGTGTAACGCCTACTGCTGCTGGCGCTGCTTTTGTTGCTGCTGGGAGTCGATCGTCATCCCAGAGGGGAAGTCGGAAGACCACTTGTACTACTTCCAGTAGGCAATTGACTGTCCAACAGTCCTTTGCGAGGAAGATGAAATATCACAGCAGTCATCCTGCTGCAAAGCGGATAACTCAGGTCTTGTCAGCCTGGGTGGTGAGAAACGTGGTTCCGGTATCCATCGTTAATTCAGAGGCAACTAGAGACTTGATTGAGGTACTGTGTCCCCGGTACCAAATGCCATCTAGGTTCCATTTCTCTAGGCAGGCGATACCGAAAATGTACACAGACCTCAGAAAAAGAGTCACCAGTGTCCTAAAAAATGCAGTTGTACCCAATGTCCACTAGTCCACATGTCCGTGGTTAAGTGGAGCAGGGCAGACTCAGGACTATATGACTGTGACAGCCCACTGGGTAGATGTATTGCCTCCCGCAGCAAGAACAGCAGCGGCGGCACCAGTAGCAGCATCTCGCAAATGCCAACTCGTTCCTAGGCAGGCTACGCTTTGTATCACCGCTTTCCATAAGAGGCACACAGCTGACAACCTTTTACGGAAACTGAGGAACATCATCGCAGAATGGCTTACCCCAATTTGACTCTCCTGGGGATTTGTGACATCGGACAACGCCACCAATATTGTGCGTGCATTACATCTGGGCAAATTCCAGCACGTCCCATGTTTTGCACATACATTGAATTTGGTGGTGCAGAATTATTTAAAAAACGACAGGGGCGTGCAAGAGATGCTGTCGGTGGCCCGAAGAATTGCGGGCCACTTTCTGCATTCAGCCACCGCGTGCCGAAGACTGGAGCACCACCAAACATTCCTGAACCTGCCCTGCCATCCTCTGAAGCAAGAGGTGGTAACGAGGTGGAATTCAACCCTCTATATGCTTCAGAGGATGGAGGAGCAGCAAAAGGCCATTCAAGCCTATACATCTACCCAAGATATAGACAAAGGAGGGGGAATGCACCTGACTCAAGCGCAGTGGAGAATGATTTCAACGTTGTGCAAGGTTCTGCAATCCTTTGAACTTGCCACACGTGAAGTCAGTTCAGACACTGCCAGCCTGAGTCAGGTCATTCCCCTCATCAGGCTTTTGCAGAAGAAGCTGGAGACATTGATGGAGGAGCTAAAACAGAGCGATTCCGCTAGGCATGTGGGACTTGTGGATGGAGCCCTTAATTCGCTTAACCAGGATTCAATCTGTTGAAATCAGAGCAATAAATTTTGGCCACCGTGCTCGATCCTAGATTTAAAACCTACATTGTATCTCTCTTTCCTGCAGACACAAGTCTGCAGAGGTTCAAAGACCTGCTGGTGAGAAAATTGTCAAGTCAAGCGGAACGTGACCCGTCAACAGCTCCTCCTTCACATTCTCCCGCAACTGGGGGTGCGAGGAAAAGGCTAAGAATTCCGAGCCCACCCGCTGGCGGTGATGCAGGGCAGTCTGGAGTGAGTGCTGACATCTGGTCCGGACTGAAGGACCTGGCAACGATTACTGACATGTCGTCTACTGTCACTGCATATGATTCTGTCACCTTTGAAAGAATGGTGGAGGATTATATGAGTGACCGCATCCAGGTAGGCACGTCAGACAGTCCGTATGTATACTGGCAGGAAAAAGAGGCAATTTGGAGGCCCTTGCACAAACTGGCTTTATTCTACCTAAGTTGCCCTCCCTCCAGTGTGTACTCCAAAAGAGTGTTTAGTGCGGCCGCTCACCTTGTCAGCAATCGGCGTACGAGGTTACTTCCAGAAAATGTGGAGAAGATGATGATCATCAAAATTAATTATAATCAATTCCTCCGTGGAGACATTCACCAGCAATTGCCTCCAGAAAGTACACAGGGATCTGAGATGGTGGATTCCAGTGGGGACGAATTAATAATCTGTGAGGAGGGCGATGTACACAGTGAAAGGGGTGAGGAATCGGAGGATGATGAGGTGAACATCTTGCCTCTGTAGAGCCAGTTTGTGCAAGGAGAGATTGATTGCTTCTTTTTTGGTGGGGGTCCAAACCAACCAGTCATTTCAGTCAGCCGTGTGGCAGACCCTGTTGCTGAAATGATGGGTTCGTCAATGTTTTTCTTTTCAATCTAAGCCCCTGCAGTTTTTTGTAAGAATCTGCTTCGCTATGATGATCAACAAGTCACAAGGGCAAACACTCAGGGCTGGAGGCGTAGATCTTAGGACCAGCTGCTACAAGCATGGCAAAGGTGTCACTATCATTGGTGACACCCAGAGAGGCAGCGAGGGAGATTGTAATGCAGTGCGCGCAGATAAGCAGCGCAATGGTAAAATGGAGGCATGGTCTCATAGGTAGGGGTGTGGCCTGTTGGCCTGAATCTCCATTTTGTTGCTCCGGGTATCCCGGGGGTTGAGTGCTGCACCCGGGGACTAGTGTGTGAGTGGTGCTGGCTCCTGCACAGTGACAGAAACTGGGTGTTGCACGTAATGTCACAGTGAAACACCCATATTCTGCCACTGAAGAGGAGCCGGCACTTTGGTATCACCCCCCTTGGCGGGTGACACTCGGGTGTGGGCCGCAACCCCGTTGTGATGCCACTGACCCATGGGAAGCTTTACGTGGCTTACCCATGTGTTAGTAGCCCCAAGCATCTTTTGTGTTAGTCCCTGAAGAAAAACTTCAAATATTTACAAATACATTTTGTAATCAATGGGCCTAATTCAGTAAGGATTGCAAATTCTGCTAAGTAACAGAATTTGCAATCCTTTGGTTCGCATGCTGGGGCCACCCAGCATGCCGCCTCCCTTCTTGACCACGCTGAAATTGCAGTCGCAGTGCAGTTCAGCGTGATCATAAAAAATGGGTTAGCCTCCTGTTGGTGTAGACTGTATGTGTGCGCAGGAAGCCGCCACCATTTTTGTGATCGCAGCTGCTGCATGTGATGTCATGCAACCGCTCTGACCACGCCTCCTGTTTCTCCGTTGCCGACCCCATTTTGAAGCCCTGCCCACGCACCGCTCCATCTCCGACTTGGAAATGGAGTGTTGCTGACCCCCCCCCCCCAGCACCGATTGACAGTCAGAGGCGATCGCATTAACTACGGGGTGCCGCAGAAAATGCAGGCGCATGCGTATGCTCTTAGCAATTTTTGCAGTTGGACTGCTTATTGCGATTGCAATCCAACCTGAATCAGGCTCTATTACCTATCACAATGCACTGCGGGTAGTACAAAATGGGGTTAATATAAGAGAAAACCCCCCAGAGCTGTGCTCCTTAACTGTCCCTGGTGGCTAGTGGAGCGGCTGCCCAGTAATCAGTGTCCACGCCAGTGCGCACATGGCCCGCCCCCTACAGCCACGCTGGATCACGGTATAGTGTGGGCACAGAAGTCCCTTACCTCCCTTTCATCAGCGGCCTCGTGATCCCGGAGGGCGGTGTGTGTGTGACTGACCTTAGGAAGAAACCGGAGCCTCCGCTGCAGTGACCCAGCAACCAGGGCGCGGGAGTATACTGCGCCGCTGGGAGTGATGGAGCTGCAGTAAAGATGTCTATTAGACCTAGCCTGCTGCAGCCCTTGTAGATTCTTATAAAAAAAAGTTCTTCTTTTCTTGTCAAAATTAATAGCTAAGAATAGGCTGCCTGAGGCAGCCCCCTCTTAAGTGGCCTGCTACTGAAGGCACCAACTACAAACTGAGCTCCCTGTTCATGGAAGCGAGGTTATAGAGGAGGGGGCGCTGAGCATCTTGGGAACAGTCAAAAGCTTTGAGCCTGTTGGTGCCTCAGATCAAGATCCTACTCTACACCCCAATGTGAATCCTTGTGGAGTCCAGTGTACCCCACAGAAGAAATGAATGTGTCACACCCATTGGCAGCAACATTAGAATAGCTGCTGATGGGCACAATTGAGAAAGGAAGGGGGGAAAACATTTGAATCCAGCACATATATGTAATTTGAATATGTAATTTGTACCTTCCTACTTTAAAATGTAATGGATGAACCTCACCCTGTGAGAACTATCTTCATGATCAAGAGATCTCATACGCAAGAAAAGCATGTGCTGGGATAGGGCTGTGGAGGGCGGCTGCTCGGGCACACACCCGTCAAGTTAAGGAGATTCAACTGAGGAAGCACAAGGGAACTGCAGGGAGACCACATATTTTCAGATGAACATGAGAGGGCGGAAGGCTGCCTAATACTGAAGCACCCTCAAACATCAAACCATATGCAACAACTAGTACAAGCATTCCTGGGGAAAGGTCTGCAGCAGACGGATTTGCATACGGTGATGTCATCCAAGCAATGGGCATAGTTGGCTGCAACCCTCGTCTGCATATGAAAAGAGAAAATGGTCACGCAGGGCATGGCGGCCTTTGTGGGGTTGCGCTTGGATGACCCCTAGATCGCTTTATACACCCCCATCAGTGTGGGGCTCATGTTGGCCATGCCCAAGCCCCTGAAGCATTCAAGCTGATTTCTTGCAGCAGCTGGACCCAGTAACAGCTCCAGAGTTGCTCTACAAGACAAGTAAAAGGGTGTGAGCCCTGCAGCACCACCTGTAGTTTGCATACACACATATATAGGACAGCATCTCTTATATGCCCCAGGGGCAATAAAATAGTAGCCTTATCTAGGGTATCCGTCCATGCCGCTACAGCACTACACACCCAGGCCGACGCAATTGCCGGTCTGAGTAAGGTACCTGAATGTGTATAAATGGACTTCAGGGTAATCTCCTGTTTGCGGTCAGCAGACTCTTTGAGGGTAGCCGTATCCTGGGACGGGAGGGCTACCTTCTTGGATAAGCGTGTTAATGCTTTGTCCACCCAAGGGGAGGATTCCCATCGTAACCTATCCGTTGATGGGAAAGGGGAATCCTTTTGGAAATCTGCAGGAGATTCCCAAGCTTTTTCACATAACTCGTTCAGCTCGTGTGAGGGGGGAAAGGTTACCTCAGGCTTCTTTCCCTTGTACATATGTACCCTCTTGTCAGGGATAGGGGGCTCCTCTGTGATGTGCAAAACATCTTTTATTGCCATAATCATATATCAAATGTATTTTGCCAATTTTGGCTGTAACTTTGCATCATCGTAATCGACACTGGAGTCAGAATCCGTGTCGGTATCTGTGTCAACAATCTGGATAGTGGGCGCTTATGAGACCCTGACAGTCCCTGCGACATAGGATTAGGCATTGGTTGAGACCCTGACTGTCCCAAAGCTTCTGCCTTGTCTAATCTTTTGTGCAATGAGTTTACACTAGCATTTTAAACATTCCACATATCCATCCAATCAGGTGTCGGCGGAGACACCACGTTCATTTGCTCCCGCTCCTCTCTAATATAGCCTTCTTCCTCAGACATGTCGACACACGCGTACCGACACACCACACACACAGGGAATACTTTTACTGAAGACATTTCCCCCACAAGGCCCTTTGGAGAGACAGAGAGAGAGTATGCCAGCACATACCCCAGCGCTATATAACCCAGGAATAGCACAGTAACTTAATGTTTGAACAATCGGTGAGGGGGAACATCTTGAAACCCCAGTTTGTACCCTTGGGACACTATTTGTAAAACACACAAGTCCATGTCCAAATGAATCCAGAACTGACTGAAGAGTGTTAGACGTGCCCCCACTGGTGCGGGCTCCTGCAAGAGAGCCCCAGCGTCATGCAGTGGATTTGGCAGAAGCAGAGGATGATCTCTGCTCCTGCGATCTTGAAGAGGATGCAGACCTCTTCTCTCTTCTCCTTCCTCTACCTGCAAAGAAAGGGGAATCTTAACTTCTTGCATATCTATTGGGCCGAAATGACTGCATCAGATAATGATGCGTCTTCATCCGTTGGGAGGGAACATAGGGCAAGAAGGTTGACTTACCTGCGGGAGCTGCCGAGATCAAATTAACTAGGCAGTCACCAAACAAGGCTTCACCTTCATAGGGAAGAGACTCCCTTTCTTCTTGGAGTCAGCATCAGAATTCTCTTGGTGAATCCACAATGCCCTCCTATCCGACACTGCCATGAAATTGGCCCGTGAACTCAAGAGTCCTATATCCCTTGCAGTCTCACGTAAGTATGCTGCAGTGTCCTTGATATGATACAACGTAAGGAGTATCCCATCTCTCCAGGGTATCTATATCGGATGACAAGGTATTCGACCAATTCTTGAATACTACTACTCACCCATGCACATGTAATGGCAGGTCTAAGTAATGTACCCGTGGTTACATAACTAGAAATAATGTAGCTTCCTGCATACGATCCGCTGGATTTGTGACAGGGCCCCGTGCAGAACAGGGGGTGACTCCCACTTTATTCTGTCCGCGGCGGGAAATGAATAAACAACCAGAATCCTTTTGGGGATTTGAAACCATCTTGTCGAGCTGGCCCAGACTTTCTCAAACAGAGATGGAGGAACGTTACATCAGCTTTCATTATATATCTATATATACATACATATAGACCCCTTTGTCAGGAACAGCAGGGTCTTCAGTGATTTTAATATGTCCTTAATATCCACAATCATGTACTGAATGCTCCTTGCCAATATTGGATCTAATCAGGAAACATTATGGTCGACATAAGTATCAGTATCCGTGTCAGTATCAGTGTGTAGTAACTGGGCAAAATAACATTTTTGCGACCCAGCGGGGCCTGAGGGAAAAGAAACATAGCCATGAATATCACATCTATTCTCTACGTCTGTGTCTGGGACACAGATTTATCCAACCTTACTCTGATATTACTGAAACATTTACCAAGTCAGTTATTGGTGGTGCCAACAGGGCCACCATCATATGTCTGCATTCCTAATATAGTTTCCTCTTGGGAAAAACATTCAGCCACCGACATGTTGACACACATATACCAAGTACCCACAGACACACCGGCTTATGGGGGACAGACCGTCAGTAAATCTGTCAGAGGGACACAGAGGATTTTTCAGCTCACAATCCAGCGCCAAAAGTACACAGTCTGGGAAATAATAAACTCTATAGTGATAGACTTGTAATGCTCTAAAGATGTTCTGGTGAGGTGAGGAAGAAGCCCCGCCGCTGTAATGGCGCGTATCTGTCCCGCTCAGAAATAATTAATTACGCTAGTGGGGTAAGGACAGTGCCCAGGCACTAATGTCCACTTTTTCCAGCCTTTTGTGAGGAATTTATGCTGCCCAGGGTGCCCCCCCCCCCCCTGTGCCCTGCACCCTGCAGTGCCTGTGTTTGTGTGTGAGCATGGCGCGCAGCGTTCCGCTCGCTGCTCGGTACCTCAGAATGCCGTCACTGAAGAAGAAGTCTCTGTTCTTCTGCTACTCACCTGTCTTCTGGCTCTGTAAGGGGGTGACGGCAGGCTTCGGGAGTGTGCATCTAGGCGTACCCAGCGATCAGCACCCTCAGGAGCTAATGGTGTCCTGTCAGCCTGAAGCAGAGCCATTGAACTCACTAGAAGTTGGTCATACTTCTCTCCCCTAAGTCCCACGAAGCAGGGAGACTGTTGCCAGCAGCCTCCCTGAAAATAAAAAAAACTAACAAGTCTTTTCAGAGAAACTCAGTAGAGCTCCCCTGTAGTGCATCCAGTATCACTGCGCACAATACTAAAACTGGAGTCTGGAGGAGGGGCATAGAGGGAGGAGACAGTTCACACCCTTTGAAAGTCTTAAAGTGCCCATGTCTCCTGCGGATCCCGTCTATACCCCATGGTTCTTAATGTGACCCCAGCATCCTCTAGGACGTATGAGAAAACAAATAACGCACACACGAGGAGGAGAGAACTAAGGAAGCTATAAGGAGAAGAGGGGAGGGAGGGGGGGTTGAAAGGTAAGGTAGTAAAGGCATATTGGATAAACTACAACCTTATAGATATTCATTAATGTACCAGTAGTTAGAAGTAGAAGAGCTCTAACAGAAACCACAAAGCTTATCTAAAGCCACACCACACTGGATATGCCCAATCTCATTTGATTTTTGAAGCAAAGCAGTATTGGACTTTGTTAATACATGGATGGGAGACTGCTTGGTAGTATCAGATTCTTTAGGTGTTTTTAAACTACCAACACCATTTTCTTGGTACATTTAATTTTTACATGTATTCTTTTATGTACCAGAAGTTAGAAGTAGAAGAGCTGTAACAGAAACCACCAGCTCATCTACAGCCACAGCACACTGGATTTGCCCAATCTCTCCTGATCATGGAAGCTGAGCAGTGTTGGTCCTGGTTTTAGTACTTGGATGGGAGACCACAAGGAAATACCAGGAGCTGTGTGTATTTTTTCAATACTAACTAGAGATGAGCGCCTGAAATTTTTCGGGTTTTGTGTTTTGGTTTTGGGTTCGGTTCCGCGGCCGTGTTTTGGGTTCGAACGCGTTTTGGCAAAACCTCACCTCAAACTATCATACCCAGGATTCAAATCTATAACCTGTTGAATTCTAATCAAACACCCTACCCATTGAGCTACTTGATCCTGCATCTATTCTAACCTCCAAAAACAGATTCAGTTGCATTTTCCAGCGTGTTTTGTTTGCGCCTTTGCAAATGTCTTACATCGACAAACTTATTTAGTACTATTTTGCAAATAGGGTTACATTGTCGCAACATTGTGTTCCCTAATTGCTTGATTTTTTAAATGCAACAATTGATAAAGACACCTGATAATTGCTCTGTGGAGTGTTATTTTGTGTCTACTTCTTATCTACATTTAATTCCCTACCTCTAATCAAGGCATTTTTAAATGCTGGGGGCTGCCAGGACGTGAGGCCTACCTAGACTTTAGATCGGAATTTGAATGTACTTGTGAACTAACTTAATTTCCTACTTCTAAATTCATTCCTAAATTCACTACTTACATTAATCCTGTAGTTGGGCATTTTGAGCCTTCAATTGTGGGTATTTTTTTGTGTCCAGACCAGCAGCTGGTGGTGTGCATTTGCTGGAAAGGCATCGATATGCTGCATCTCCTGATGTGTGTCTCCCTCAAGTGGCTGTCAGCAAATGCATGCTAGACACCCCATTCCAAGCTGATTGTGACATCACGGAACATGCATCATAGAACAGGCATGCTAGAATATGGGTCTTCAACCTGCGACCCTCCAGCTGCTGTGGAACTACATATACCAGCATGCCCTGCCTCAGTTTTAGCATACCTTAATAGCAAAACTGTGGCAGGGCATGCTGGGATGTGTAGTTTCACAGCAGCTGGAGGGCCACAGGATGAAGACCCATGTGCTAGAGCCAAGCCGCAGGTACATTGAATGCTAGCAAGCTGAATGTTTAAATCCTTTTTGTTCCGCAGCATTCCAATGCGGAAGATTCCATGGAACCAGAGATTATTCCATTGAGAAGGACATGCTGCCTGGATGACTGCACTGTGCAAATTAAATCACGGAGCCAGTTGGCTTGTGGGTGGCTCTGGTGACTGGGTGGTTGGGTGGGCGGTGTGTCAGAGGTGGAGCACATGCAAATGAATGTGTATCATCCTGCTAGTGAGAGTGAAAACTCATGCAGGAGTGTGCCTGCTTGTCAGTGGGTTATGCACCTTGCCAGGCGTCAAATCTACATGGAGCAGCTGGAGGGGACAAGAGCAGGTTTGCAAAATATAGATAGAAGAGCATATATGCTGGCGCATTCTCCATGATTGTGTCAGCTTATGTTTTGGTGCACTGCACTTTCCTCCGCTAAGTTTTAGCCATTTTGGTTAAACGCAAGTGTAGTTGCTTCTCGCCCTTTTGGCTGTGATCTTGTATCGTGGTTGAAGAGTCTGCTGGAGGGATTGTTTTCTTCATTGACGAGAGACTGAAGATATTACAGGATGGAAGGCTTGGGAACACTATCTGTTTTTCAGTTGTGGAAGAGTTGAAAGACAGCTTTTACTTGCCAATATCTCTCTTTTGCAAAGAGCTACGCATTGGAAAATTCAGGGCTATACCGTGTAGATGAAGCACTAACAGGAGGCTTTAAAATTTTCATTCTAGTTTCCTTCGTTTGGGAGAAAAATGCAAAGGTACAAGACAGCTTTTCCTTGCCAATATCTCTCTTTTGCAAAGAGCTGCACATTGGAAAATTCAGGGCTATGCCGTGTAGATGATGGCCTAACAGGAGGCTTTAAAATTTTCTTTCTAGTGTCCTTCGTTTGGGAGAAAAATGCAAAGGTACAAGACAGCTTTTCCTTGCCAATATCTCTCTTTTGCAAAGAGCTACGCATTGGAAAATTCAGGGCTATGCCGTGTAGATGATGGCCTAACAGGAGGCTTTAAAATTTTCTTTCTAGTGTCCTTCGTTTGGGAGAAAAATGCAAAGGTACAAGACAGCTTTTCCTTGCCAATATCTCTCTTTTGCAAAGAGCTACGCATTGGAAAATTCAGGGCTATACCGTGTAGATGAAGCACTAACAGGAGGCTTTAAAATTTTCATTCTAGTGTCCTTCGTTTGGGAGAAAAATGCAAAGGTAGCTTGTGCCATCGCCACTCTGCTCCTTGTGCCGCCTTGGCGGTTTACATGAGCCACTGCGGTGACGTTGTCTGACTGGATCAGAACCGGTTGGTCGCAAAGTAAGGTCTCCGCTTGACGTAGGGCATTGTATATGGCCCCTAGTTTCAGGATGTTGATGTGAAGACAAGTCTCTTGACTTGACCAAAGACCTTGGAAATTTCTTCCCTGTGTGACTGCTCCCCAACCTTGGAGGCTTGCATCTGTGGTCACCAGGATCCAGTCCTGAATGCCGAATCTGCGTCACTCGAGAAGGTGAGCACTCTGCAGCCACCACAGGAGTGATACCCTGACCCTGGGGGACAGGGTGATCAACCAATGCATCTGTAAATGTGACCCAGACCACTTGTCCAGTAGGTCCCATTGGAAAGTATTCGCATGGAACCTGCCGAATGGAATGGCTTTGTATGATGCCACCATCTTTCCCAGGACTCGAGTGCAGTGATGCACTGACACAAGTTTTGGTTTCAATAGGTTCCTGACAAGAGTCATGAGTTCCTGGGCCTTTTCTATCGGGAGATAAACCCTCTTCTGGTCTGTGTCCAGAATCATGCCCAAGAAAGACAGACGAGTCGTAGGAACCAACTGCGACTTTGGGATATTGAAAATCCAGCCGTGTTGCTGTAACACTTTCAGTGAAAGTGATACGCTGTTCAGCAACTGCTCTCTTGATCTCGCTTTTATGAGATCGCTCAAGTACGGGATAATTGTGACACCTTGCTTGCGCAGGAAAACCATCATTTCCACCATTACCTTGGTGAAAATTCTCTGGGCCGTGGAGAGACCAAACAGCAACGTCTGAAATTGGCAATGACAGTCCTGTACCGCAAATCTGAGGTACGACTGATGAGATGGATAAATTTGGACATGAAGGTATGCATCCTGTACACAAATGCGGACAACAGGTGTCAAGCCGTGTGTTACCTTTGTCAAGCTGTAATAAGTAGGGGTAAGGACGTTAACCACCTCAGAACATCCTCCCTTATACGTCACCTGCAGCGCATTAATCATAAGTCAGTGACAAGTTCAAAAACTTTGGATGACAGCGGAAGCAGTCCACTGACCACTAAATCCCTTCCTCTTGTAACCAAGCTCCTGCAAACCACACCACCAACTCCCTCAGTGTCAATTTCCTCCTTAGACAGGAGAGCCAATAGTCCTGCAGGCCATGTCACTGGCAAGTCTGACGAGTCCTCTCCTGCCTGGGATTCCTCCGATGCATCCTTGAGTGTAACGCCTACTGCTGCTGGCGCTGCTTTTGTTGCTGCTGGGAGTCGATCGTCATCCCAGAGGGGAAGTCGGAAGACCACTTGTACTACTTCCAGTAGGCAATTGACTGTCCAACAGTCCTTTGCGAGGAAGATGAAATATCACAGCAGTCATCCTGCTGCAAAGCGGATAACTCAGGTCTTGTCAGCCTGGGTGGTGAGAAACGTGGTTCCGGTATCCATCGTTAATTCAGAGGCAACTAGAGACTTGATTGAGGTACTGTGTCCCCGGTACCAAATGCCATCTAGGTTCCATTTCTCTAGGCAGGCGATACCGAAAATGTACACAGACCTCAGAAAAAGAGTCACCAGTGTCCTAAAAAATGCAGTTGTACCCAATGTCCACTAGTCCACATGTCCGTGGTTAAGTGGAGCAGGGCAGACTCAGGACTATATGACTGTGACAGCCCACTGGGTAGATGTATTGCCTCCCGCAGCAAGAACAGCAGCGGCGGCACCAGTAGCAGCATCTCGCAAATGCCAACTCGTTCCTAGGCAGGCTACGCTTTGTATCACCGCTTTCCATAAGAGGCACACAGCTGACAACCTTTTACGGAAACTGAGGAACATCATCGCAGAATGGCTTACCCCAATTTGACTCTCCTGGGGATTTGTGACATCGGACAACGCCACCAATATTGTGCGTGCATTACATCTGGGCAAATTCCAGCACGTCCCATGTTTTGCACATACATTGAATTTGGTGGTGCAGAATTATTTAAAAAATGACAGGGGCGTGCAAGAGATGCTGTCGGTGGCCCGAAGAATTGCGGGCCACTTTCTGCATTCAGCCACCGCGTGCCGAAGACTGGAGCACCACCAAACATTCCTGAACCTGCCCTGCCATCCTCTGAAGCAAGAGGTGGTAACGAGGTGGAATTCAACCCTCTATATGCTTCAGAGGATGGAGGAGCAGCAAAAGGCCATTCAAGCCTATACATCTACCCAAGATATAGACAAAGGAGGGGGAATGCACCTGACTCAAGCGCAGTGGAGAATGATTTCAACGTTGTGCAAGGTTCTGCAATCCTTTGAACTTGCCACACGTGAAGTCAGTTCAGACACTGCCAGCCTGAGTCAGGTCATTCCCCTCATCAGGCTTTTGCAGAAGAAGCTGGAGACATTGATGGAGGAGCTAAAACAGAGCGATTCCGCTAGGCATGTGGGACTTGTGGATGGAGCCCTTAATTCGCTTAACCAGGATTCAATCTGTTGAAATCAGAGCAATAAATTTTGGCCACCGTGCTCGATCCTAGATTTAAAACCTACATTGTATCTCTCTTTCCTGCAGACACAAGTCTGCAGAGGTTCAAAGACCTGCTGGTGAGAAAATTGTCAAGTCAAGCGGAACGTGACCCGTCAACAGCTCCTCCTTCACATTCTCCCGCAACTGGGGGTGCGAGGAAAAGGCTAAGAATTCCGAGCCCACCCGCTGGCGGTGATGCAGGGCAGTCTGGAGTGAGTGCTGACATCTGGTCCGGACTGAAGGACCTGGCAACGATTACTGACATGTCGTCTACTGTCACTGCATATGATTCTGTCACCTTTGAAAGAATGGTGGAGGATTATATGAGTGACCGCATCCAGGTAGGCACGTCAGACAGTCCGTATGTATACTGGCAGGAAAAAGAGGCAATTTGGAGGCCCTTGCACAAACTGGCTTTATTCTACCTAAGTTGCCCTCCCTCCAGTGTGTACTCCAAAAGAGTGTTTAGTGCGGCCGCTCACCTTGTCAGCAATCGGCGTACGAGGTTACTTCCAGAAAATGTGGAGAAGATGATGATCATCAAAATTAATTATAATCAATTCCTCCGTGGAGACATTCACCAGCAATTGCCTCCAGAAAGTACACAGGGATCTGAGATGGTGGATTCCAGTGGGGACGAATTAATAATCTGTGAGGAGGGCGATGTACACAGTGAAAGGGGTGAGGAATCGGAGGATGATGAGGTGAACATCTTGCCTCTGTAGAGCCAGTTTGTGCAAGGAGAGATTGATTGCTTCTTTTTTGGTGGGGGTCCAAACCAACCAGTCATTTCAGTCAGCCGTGTGGCAGACCCTGTTGCTGAAATTATGGGTTCGTCAATGTTTTTCTTTTCAATCTAAGCCCCTGCAGTTTTTTGTAAGAATCTGCTTCGCTATGATGATCAACAAGTCACAAGGGCAAACACTCAGGGCTGGAGGCGTAGATCTTAGGACCAGCTGCTACAAGCATGGCAAAGGTGTCACTATCATTGGTGACACCCAGAGAGGCAGCGAGGGAGATTGTAATGCAGTGCGCGCAGATAAGCAGCGCAATGGTAAAATGGAGGCATGGTCTCATAGGTAGGGGTGTGGCCTGTTGGCCTGAATCTCCATTTTGTTGCTCCGGGTATCCCGGGGGTTGAGTGCTGCACCCGGGGACTAGTGTGTGAGTGGTGCTGGCTCCTGCACAGTGACAGAAACTGGGTGTTGCACGTAATGTCACAGTGAAACACCCATATTCTGCCACTGAAGAGGAGCCGGCACTTTGGTATCACCCCCCTTGGCGGGTGACACTCGGGTGTGGGCCGCAACCCCGTTGTGATGCCACTGACCCATGGGAAGCTTTACGTGGCTTACCCATGTGTTAGTAGCCCCAAGCATCTTTTGTGTTAGTCCCTGAAGAAAAACTTCAAATATTTACAAATACATTTTGTAATCAATGGGCCTAATTCAGTAAGGATTGCAAATTCTGCTAAGTAACAGAATTTGCAATCCTTTGGTTCGCATGCTGGGGCCACCCAGCATGCCGCCTCCCTTCTTGACCACGCTGAAATTGCAGTCGCAGTGCAGTTCAGCGTGATCATAAAAAATGGGTTAGCCTCCTGTTGGTGTAGACTGTATGTGTGCGCAGGAAGCCGCCACCATTTTTGTGATCGCAGCTGCTGCATGTGATGTCATGCAACCGCTCTGACCACGCCTCCTGTTTCTCCGTTGCCGACCCCATTTTGAAGCCCTGCCCACGCACCGCTCCATCTCCGACTTGGAAATGGAGTGTTGCTGACCCCCCCCCCAGCACCGATTGACAGTCAGAGGCGATCGCATTAACTACGGGGTGCCGCAGAAAATGCAGGCGCATGCGTATGCTCTTAGCAATTTTTGCAGTTGGACTGCTTATTGCGATTGCAATCCAACCTGAATCAGGCTCTATTACCTATCACAATGCACTGCGGGTAGTACAAAATGGGGTTAATATAAGAGAAAACCCCCCAGAGCTGTGCTCCTTAACTGTCCCTGGTGGCTAGTGGAGCGGCTGCCCAGTAATCAGTGTCCACGCCAGTGCGCACATGGCCCGCCCCCTACAGCCACGCTGGATCACGGTATAGTGTGGGCACAGAAGTCCCTTACCTCCCTTTCATCAGCGGCCTCGTGATCCCGGAGGGCGGTGTGTGTGTGACTGACCTTAGGAAGAAACCGGAGCCTCCGCTGCAGTGACCCAGCAACCAGGGCGCGGGAGTATACTGCGCCGCTGGGAGTGATGGAGCTGCAGTAAAGATGTCTATTAGACCTAGCCTGCTGCAGCCCTTGTAGATTCTTATAAAAAAAAGTTCTTCTTTTCTTGTCAAAATTAATAGCTAAGAATAGGCTGCCTGAGGCAGCCCCCTCTTAAGTGGCCTGCTACTGAAGGCACCAACTACAAACTGAGCTCCCTGTTCATGGAAGCGAGGTTATAGAGGAGGGGGCGCTGAGCATCTTGGGAACAGTCAAAAGCTTTGAGCCTGTTGGTGCCTCAGATCAAGATCCTACTCTACACCCCAATGTGAATCCTTGTGGAGTCCAGTGTACCCCACAGAAGAAATGAATGTGTCACACCCATTGGCAGCAACATTAGAATAGCTGCTGATGGGCACAATTGAGAAAGGAAGGGGGGAAAACATTTGAATCCAGCACATATATGTAATTTGAATATGTAATTTGTACCTTCCTACTTTAAAATGTAATGGATGAACCTCACCCTGTGAGAACTATCTTCATGATCAAGAGATCTCATACGCAAGAAAAGCATGTGCTGGGATAGGGCTGTGGAGGGCGGCTGCTCGGGCACACACCCGTCAAGTTAAGGAGATTCAACTGAGGAAGCACAAGGGAACTGCAGGGAGACCACATATTTTCAGATGAACATGAGAGGGCGGAAGGCTGCCTAATACTGAAGCACCCTCAAACATCAAACCATATGCAACAACTAGTGCAAGCATTCCTGGGGAAAGGTCTGCAGCAGACGGATTTGCATACGGTGATGTCATCCAAGCAATGGGCATAGTTGGCTGCAACCCTCGTCTGCATATGAAAAGAGAAAATGGTCACGCAGGGCATGGCGGCCTTTGTGGGGTTGCGCTTGGATGACCCCTAGATCGCTTTATACACCCCCATCAGTGTGGGGCTCATGTTGGCCATGCCCAAGCCCCTGAAGCATTCAAGCTGATTTCTTGCAGCAGCTGGACCCAGTAACAGCTCCAGAGTTGCTCTACAAGACAAGTAAAAGGGTGTGAGCCCTGCAGCACCACCTGTAGTTTGCATACACACATATATAGGACAGCATCTCTTATATGCCCCAGGGGCAATAAAATAGTAGCCTTATCTAGGGTATCCGTCCATGCCGCTACAGCACTACACACCCAGGCCGACGCAATTGCCGGTCTGAGTAAGGTACCTGAATGTGTATAAATGGACTTCAGGGTAATCTCCTGTTTGCGGTCAGCAGACTCTTTGAGGGTAGCCGTATCCTGGGACGGGAGGGCTACCTTCTTGGATAAGCGTGTTAATGCTTTGTCCACCCAAGGGGAGGATTCCCATCGTAACCTATCCGTTGATGGGAAAGGGGAATCCTTTTGGAAATCTGCAGGAGATTCCCAAGCTTTTTCACATAACTCGTTCAGCTCGTGTGAGGGGGGAAAGGTTACCTCAGGCTTCTTTCCCTTGTACATATGTACCCTCTTGTCAGGGATAGGGGGCTCCTCTGTGATGTGCAAAACATCTTTTATTGCCATAATCATATATCAAATGTATTTTGCCAATTTTGGCTGTAACTTTGCATCATCGTAATCGACACTGGAGTCAGAATCCGTGTCGGTATCTGTGTCAACAATCTGGATAGTGGGCGCTTATGAGACCCTGACAGTCCCTGCGACATAGGATTAGGCATTGGTTGAGACCCTGACTGTCCCAAAGCTTCTGCCTTGTCTAATCTTTTGTGCAATGAGTTTACACTAGCATTTTAAACATTCCACATATCCATCCAATCAGGTGTCGGCGGAGACACCACGTTCATTTGCTCCCGCTCCTCTCTAATATAGCCTTCTTCCTCAGACATGTCGACACACGCGTACCGACACACCACACACACAGGGAATACTTTTACTGAAGACATTTCCCCCACAAGGCCCTTTGGAGAGACAGAGAGAGAGTATGCCAGCACATACCCCAGCGCTATATAACCCAGGAATAGCACAGTAACTTAATGTTTGAACAATCGGTGAGGGGGAACATCTTGAAACCCCAGTTTGTACCCTTGGGACACTATTTGTAAAACACACAAGTCCATGTCCAAATGAATCCAGAACTGACTGAAGAGTTTTAGACGTGCCCCCACTGGTGCGGGCTCCTGCAAGAGAGCCCCAGCGTCATGCAGTGGATTTGGCAGAAGCAGAGGATGATCTCTGCTCCTGCGATCTTGAAGAGGATGCAGACCTCTTCTCTCTTCTCCTTCCTCTACCTGCAAATAAAGGGGAATCTTAACTTCTTGCATATCTATTGGGCCGAAATGACTGCATCAGATAATGATGCGTCTTCATCCGTTGGGAGGGAACATAGGGCAAGAAGGTTGACTTACCTGCGGGAGCTGCCGAGATCAAATTAACTAGGCAGTCACCAAACAAGGCTTCACCTTCATAGGGAAGAGACTCCCTTTCTTCTTGGAGTCAGCATCAGAATTCTCTTGGTGAATCCACAATGCCCTCCTATCCGACACTGCCATGAAATTGGCCCGTGAACTCAAGAGTCCTATATCCCTTGCAGTCTCACGTAAGTATGCTGCAGTGTCCTTGATATGATACAACGTAAGGAGTATCCCATCTCTCCAGGGTATCTATATCGGATGACAAGGTATTCGACCAATTCTTGAATACTACTACTCACCCATGCACATGTAATGGCAGGTCTAAGTAATGTACCCGTGGTTACATAACTAGAAATAATGTAGCTTCCTGCATACGATCCGCTGGATTTGTGACAGGGCCCCGTGCAGAACAGGGGGTGACTCCCACTTTATTCTGTCCGCGGCGGGAAATGAATAAACAACCAGAATCCTTTTGGGGATTTGAAACCATCTTGTCGAGCTGGCCCAGACTTTCTCAAACAGAGATGGAGGAACGTTACATCAGCTTTCATTATATATCTATATATACATACATATAGACCCCTTTGTCAGGAACAGCAGGGTCTTCAGTGATTTTAATATGTCCTTAATATCCACAATCATGTACTGAATGCTCCTTGCCAATATTGGATCTAATCAGGAAACATTATGGTCGACATAAGTATCAGTATCCGTGTCAGTATCAGTGTGTAGTAACTGGGCAAAATAACATTTTTGCGACCCAGCGGGGCCTGAGGGAAAAGAAACATAGCCATGAATATCACATCTATTCTCTACGTCTGTGTCTGGGACACAGATTTATCCAACCTTACTCTGATATTACTGAAACATTTACCAAGTCAGTTATTGGTGGTGCCAACAGGGCCACCATCATATGTCTGCATTCCTAATATAGTTTCCTCTTGGGAAAAACATTCAGCCACCGACATGTTGACACACATATACCAAGTACCCACAGACACACCGGCTTATGGGGGACAGACCGTCAGTAAATCTGTCAGAGGGACACAGAGGATTTTTCAGCTCACAATCCAGCGCCAAAAGTACACAGTCTGGGAAATAATAAACTCTATAGTGATAGACTTGTAATGCTCTAAAGATGTTCTGGTGAGGTGAGGAAGAAGCCCCGCCGCTGTAATGGCGCGTATCTGTCCCGCTCAGAAATAATTAATTACGCTAGTGGGGTAAGGACAGTGCCCAGGCACTAATGTCCACTTTTTCCAGCCTTTTGTGAGGAATTTATGCTGCCCAGGGTGCCCCCCCCCCCTGTGCCCTGCACCCTGCAGTGCCTGTGTTTGTGTGTGAGCATGGCGCGCAGCGTTCCGCTCGCTGCTCGGTACCTCAGAATGCCGTCACTGAAGAAGAAGTCTCTGTTCTTCTGCTACTCACCTGTCTTCTGGCTCTGTAAGGGGGTGACGGCAGGCTTCGGGAGTGTGCATCTAGGCGTACCCAGCGATCAGCACCCTCAGGAGCTAATGGTGTCCTGTCAGCCTGAAGCAGAGCCATTGAACTCACTAGAAGTTGGTCATACTTCTCTCCCCTAAGTCCCACGAAGCAGGGAGACTGTTGCCAGCAGCCTCCCTGAAAATAAAAAAAACTAACAAGTCTTTTCAGAGAAACTCAGTAGAGCTCCCCTGTAGTGCATCCAGTATCACTGCGCACAATACTAAAACTGGAGTCTGGAGGAGGGGCATAGAGGGAGGAGACAGTTCACACCCTTTGAAAGTCTTAAAGTGCCCATGTCTCCTGCGGATCCCGTCTATACCCCATGGTTCTTAATGTGACCCCAGCATCCTCTAGGACGTATGAGAAAACAAATAACGCACACACGAGGAGGAGAGAACTAAGGAAGCTATAAGGAGAAGAGGGGAGGGAGGGGGGGTTGAAAGGTAAGGTAGTAAAGGCATATTGGATAAACTACAACCTTATAGATATTCATTAATGTACCAGTAGTTAGAAGTAGAAGAGCTCTAACAGAAACCACAAAGCTTATCTAAAGCCACACCACACTGGATATGCCCAATCTCATTTGATTTTTGAAGCAAAGCAGTATTGGACTTTGTTAATACATGGATGGGAGACTGCTTGGTAGTATCAGATTCTTTAGGTGTTTTTAAACTACCAACACCATTTTCTTGGTACATTTAATTTTTACATGTATTCTTTTATGTACCAGAAGTTAGAAGTAGAAGAGCTGTAACAGAAACCACCAGCTCATCTACAGCCACAGCACACTGGATTTGCCCAATCTCTCCTGATCATGGAAGCTGAGCAGTGTTGGTCCTGGTTTTAGTACTTGGATGGGAGACCACAAGGAAATACCAGGAGCTGTGTGTATTTTTTCAATACTAACTAGAGATGAGCGCCTGAAATTTTTCGGGTTTTGTGTTTTGGTTTTGGGTTCGGTTCCGCGGCCGTGTTTTGGGTTCGAACGCGTTTTGGCAAAACCTCACCTCAAACTATCATACCCAGGATTCAAATCTATAACCTGTTGAATTCTAATCAAACACCCTACCCATTGAGCTACTTGATCCTGCATCTATTCTAACCTCCAAAAACAGATTCAGTTGCATTTTCCAGCGTGTTTTGTTTGCGCCTTTGCAAATGTCTTACATCGACAAACTTATTTAGTACTATTTTGCAAATAGGGTTACATTGTCGCAACATTGTGTTCCCTAATTGCTTGATTTTTTAAATGCAACAATTGATAAAGACACCTGATAATTGCTCTGTGGAGTGTTATTTTGTGTCTACTTCTTATCTACATTTAATTCCCTACCTCTAATCAAGGCATTTTTAAATGCTGGGGGCTGCCAGGACGTGAGGCCTACCTAGACTTTAGATCGGAATTTGAATGTACTTGTGAACTAACTTAATTTCCTACTTCTAAATTCATTCCTAAATTCACTACTTACATTAATCCTGTAGTTGGGCATTTTGAGCCTTCAATTGTGGGTATTTTTTTGTGTCCAGACCAGCAGCTGGTGGTGTGCATTTGCTGGAAAGGCATCGATATGCTGCATCTCCTGATGTGTGTCTCCCTCAAGTGGCTGTCAGCAAATGCATGCTAGACACCCCATTCCAAGCTGATTGTGACATCACGGAACATGCATCATAGAACAGGCATGCTAGAATATGGGTCTTCAACCTGCGACCCTCCAGCTGCTGTGGAACTACATATACCAGCATGCCCTGCCTCAGTTTTAGCATACCTTAATAGCAAAACTGTGGCAGGGCATGCTGGGATGTGTAGTTTCACAGCAGCTGGAGGGCCACAGGATGAAGACCCATGTGCTAGAGCCAAGCCGCAGGTACATTGAATGCTAGCAAGCTGAATGTTTAAATCCTTTTTGTTCCGCAGCATTCCAATGCGGAAGATTCCATGGAACCAGAGATTATTCCATTGAGAAGGACATGCTGCCTGGATGACTGCACTGTGCAAATTAAATCACGGAGCCAGTTGGCTTGTGGGTGGCTCTGGTGACTGGGTGGTTGGGTGGGCGGTGTGTCAGAGGTGGAGCACATGCAAATGAATGTGTATCATCCTGCTAGTGAGAGTGAAAACTCATGCAGGAGTGTGCCTGCTTGTCAGTGGGTTATGCACCTTGCCAGGCGTCAAATCTACATGGAGCAGCTGGAGGGGACAAGAGCAGGTTTGCAAAATATAGATAGAAGAGCATATATGCTGGCGCATTCTCCATGATTGTGTCAGCTTATGTTTTGGTGCACTGCACTTTCCTCCGCTAAGTTTTAGCCATTTTGGTTAAACGCAAGTGTAGTTGCTTCTCGCCCTTTTGGCTGTGATCTTGTATCGTGGTTGAAGAGTCTGCTGGAGGGATTGTTTTCTTCATTGACGAGAGACTGAAGATATTACAGGATGGAAGGCTTGGGAACACTATCTGTTTTTCAGTTGTGGAAGAGTTGAAAGACAGCTTTTACTTGCCAATATCTCTCTTTTGCAAAGAGCTACGCATTGGAAAATTCAGGGCTATACCGTGTAGATGAAGCACTAACAGGAGGCTTTAAAATTTTCATTCTAGTTTCCTTCGTTTGGGAGAAAAATGCAAAGGTACAAGACAGCTTTTCCTTGCCAATATCTCTCTTTTGCAAAGAGCTGCACATTGGAAAATTCAGGGCTATGCCGTGTAGATGATGGCCTAACAGGAGGCTTTAAAATTTTCTTTCTAGTGTCCTTCGTTTGGGAGAAAAATGCAAAGGTACAAGACAGCTTTTCCTTGCCAATATCTCTCTTTTGCAAAGAGCTACGCATTGGAAAATTCAGGGCTATGCCGTGTAGATGATGGCCTAACAGGAGGCTTTAAAATTTTCTTTCTAGTGTCCTTCGTTTGGGAGAAAAATGCAAAGGTACAAGACAGCTTTTCCTTGCCAATATCTCTCTTTTGCAAAGAGCTACGCATTGGAAAATTCAGGGCTATACCGTGTAGATGAAGCACTAACAGGAGGCTTTAAAATTTTCATTCTAGTGTCCTTCGTTTGGGAGAAAAATGCAAAGGTAGCTTGTGCCATCGCCACTCTGCTCCTTGTGCCGCCTTGGCGGTTTACATGAGCCACTGCGGTGACGTTGTCTGACTGGATCAGAACCGGTTGGTCGCAAAGTAAGGTCTCCGCTTGACGTAGGGCATTGTATATGGCCCCTAGTTTCAGGATGTTGATGTGAAGACAAGTCTCTTGACTTGACCAAAGACCTTGGAAATTTCTTCCCTGTGTGACTGCTCCCCAACCTTGGAGGCTTGCATCTGTGGTCACCAGGATCCAGTCCTGAATGCCGAATCTGCGTCACTCGAGAAGGTGAGCACTCTGCAGCCACCACAGGAGTGATACCCTGACCCTGGGGGACAGGGTGATCAACCAATGCATCTGTAAATGTGACCCAGACCACTTGTCCAGTAGGTCCCATTGGAAAGTATTCGCATGGAACCTGCCGAATGGAATGGCTTTGTATGATGCCACCATCTTTCCCAGGACTCGAGTGCAGTGATGCACTGACACAAGTTTTGGTTTCAATAGGTTCCTGACAAGAGTCATGAGTTCCTGGGCCTTTTCTATCGGGAGATAAACCCTCTTCTGGTCTGTGTCCAGAATCATGCCCAAGAAAGACAGACGAGTCGTAGGAACCAACTGCGACTTTGGGATATTGAAAATCCAGCCGTGTTGCTGTAACACTTTCAGTGAAAGTGATACGCTGTTCAGCAACTGCTCTCTTGATCTCGCTTTTATGAGATCGCTCAAGTACGGGATAATTGTGACACCTTGCTTGCGCAGGAAAACCATCATTTCCACCATTACCTTGGTGAAAATTCTCTGGGCCGTGGAGAGACCAAACAGCAACGTCTGAAATTGGCAATGACAGTCCTGTACCGCAAATCTGAGGTACGACTGATGAGATGGATAAATTTGGACATGAAGGTATGCATCCTGTACACAAATGCGGACAACAGGTGTCAAGCCGTGTGTTACCTTTGTCAAGCTGTAATAAGTAGGGGTAAGGACGTTAACCACCTCAGAACATCCTCCCTTATACGTCACCTGCAGCGCATTAATCATAAGTCAGTGACAAGTTCAAAAACTTTGGATGACAGCGGAAGCAGTCCACTGACCACTAAATCCCTTCCTCTTGTAACCAAGCTCCTGCAAACCACACCACCAACTCCCTCAGTGTCAATTTCCTCCTTAGACAGGAGAGCCAATAGTCCTGCAGGCCATGTCACTGGCAAGTCTGACGAGTCCTCTCCTGCCTGGGATTCCTCCGATGCATCCTTGAGTGTAACGCCTACTGCTGCTGGCGCTGCTTTTGTTGCTGCTGGGAGTCGATCGTCATCCCAGAGGGGAAGTCGGAAGACCACTTGTACTACTTCCAGTAGGCAATTGACTGTCCAACAGTCCTTTGCGAGGAAGATGAAATATCACAGCAGTCATCCTGCTGCAAAGCGGATAACTCAGGTCTTGTCAGCCTGGGTGGTGAGAAACGTGGTTCCGGTATCCATCGTTAATTCAGAGGCAACTAGAGACTTGATTGAGGTACTGTGTCCCCGGTACCAAATGCCATCTAGGTTCCATTTCTCTAGGCAGGCGATACCGAAAATGTACACAGACCTCAGAAAAAGAGTCACCAGTGTCCTAAAAAATGCAGTTGTACCCAATGTCCACTAGTCCACATGTCCGTGGTTAAGTGGAGCAGGGCAGACTCAGGACTATATGACTGTGACAGCCCACTGGGTAGATGTATTGCCTCCCGCAGCAAGAACAGCAGCGGCGGCACCAGTAGCAGCATCTCGCAAATGCCAACTCGTTCCTAGGCAGGCTACGCTTTGTATCACCGCTTTCCATAAGAGGCACACAGCTGACAACCTTTTACAGAAACTGAGGAACATCATCGCAGAATGGCTTACCCCAATTTGACTCTCCTGGGGATTTGTGACATCGGACAACGCCACCAATATTGTGCGTGCATTACATCTGGGCAAATTCCAGCACGTCCCATGTTTTGCACATACATTGAATTTGGTGGTGCAGAATTATTTAAAAAACGACAGGGGCGTGCAAGAGATGCTGTCGGTGGCCCGAAGAATTGCGGGCCACTTTCTGCATTCAGCCACCGCGTGCCGAAGACTGGAGCACCACCAAACATTCCTGAACCTGCCCTGCCATCCTCTGAAGCAAGAGGTGGTAACGAGGTGGAATTCAACCCTCTATATGCTTCAGAGGATGGAGGAGCAGCAAAAGGCCATTCAAGCCTATACATCTACCCAAGATATAGACAAAGGAGGGGGAATGCACCTGACTCAAGCGCAGTGGAGAATGATTTCAACGTTGTGCAAGGTTCTGCAATCCTTTGAACTTGCCACACGTGAAGTCAGTTCAGACACTGCCAGCCTGAGTCAGGTCATTCCCCTCATCAGGCTTTTGCAGAAGAAGCTGGAGACATTGATGGAGGAGCTAAAACAGAGCGATTCCGCTAGGCATGTGGGACTTGTGGATGGAGCCCTTAATTCGCTTAACCAGGATTCAATCTGTTGAAATCAGAGCAATAAATTTTGGCCACCGTGCTCGATCCTAGATTTAAAACCTACATTGTATCTCTCTTTCCTGCAGACACAAGTCTGCAGAGGTTCAAAGACCTGCTGGTGAGAAAATTGTCAAGTCAAGCGGAACGTGACCCGTCAACAGCTCCTCCTTCACATTCTCCCGCAACTGGGGGTGCGAGGAAAAGGCTAAGAATTCCGAGCCCACCCGCTGGCGGTGATGCAGGGCAGTCTGGAGTGAGTGCTGACATCTGGTCCGGACTGAAGGACCTGGCAACGATTACTGACATGTCGTCTACTGTCACTGCATATGATTCTGTCACCTTTGAAAGAATGGTGGAGGATTATATGAGTGACCGCATCCAGGTAGGCACGTCAGACAGTCCGTATGTATACTGGCAGGAAAAAGAGGCAATTTGGAGGCCCTTGCACAAACTGGCTTTATTCTACCTAAGTTGCCCTCCCTCCAGTGTGTACTCCAAAAGAGTGTTTAGTGCGGCCGCTCACCTTGTCAGCAATCGGCGTACGAGGTTACTTCCAGAAAATGTGGAGAAGATGATGATCATCAAAATTAATTATAATCAATTCCTCCGTGGAGACATTCACCAGCAATTGCCTCCAGAAAGTACACAGGGATCTGAGATGGTGGATTCCAGTGGGGACGAATTAATAATCTGTGAGGAGGGCGATGTACACAGTGAAAGGGGTGAGGAATCGGAGGATGATGAGGTGAACATCTTGCCTCTGTAGAGCCAGTTTGTGCAAGGAGAGATTGATTGCTTCTTTTTTGGTGGGGGTCCAAACCAACCAGTCATTTCAGTCAGCCGTGTGGCAGACCCTGTTGCTGAAATGATGGGTTCGTCAATGTTTTTCTTTTCAATCTAAGCCCCTGCAGTTTTTTGTAAGAATCTGCTTCGCTATGATGATCAACAAGTCACAAGGGCAAACACTCAGGGCTGGAGGCGTAGATCTTAGGACCAGCTGCTACAAGCATGGCAAAGGTGTCACTATCATTGGTGACACCCAGAGAGGCAGCGAGGGAGATTGTAATGCAGTGCGCGCAGATAAGCAGCGCAATGGTAAAATGGAGGCATGGTCTCATAGGTAGGGGTGTGGCCTGTTGGCCTGAATCTCCATTTTGTTGCTCCGGGTATCCCGGGGGTTGAGTGCTGCACCCGGGGACTAGTGTGTGAGTGGTGCTGGCTCCTGCACAGTGACAGAAACTGGGTGTTGCACGTAATGTCACAGTGAAACACCCATATTCTGCCACTGAAGAGGAGCCGGCACTTTGGTATCACCCCCCTTGGCGGGTGACACTCGGGTGTGGGCCGCAACCCCGTTGTGATGCCACTGACCCATGGGAAGCTTTACGTGGCTTACCCATGTGTTAGTAGCCCCAAGCATCTTTTGTGTTAGTCCCTGAAGAAAAACTTCAAATATTTACAAATACATTTTGTAATCAATGGGCCTAATTCAGTAAGGATTGCAAATTCTGCTAAGTAACAGAATTTGCAATCCTTTGGTTCGCATGCTGGGGCCACCCAGCATGCCGCCTCCCTTCTTGACCACGCTGAAATTGCAGTCGCAGTGCAGTTCAGCGTGATCATAAAAAATGGGTTAGCCTCCTGTTGGTGTAGACTGTATGTGTGCGCAGGAAGCCGCCACCATTTTTGTGATCGCAGCTGCTGCATGTGATGTCATGCAACCGCTCTGACCACGCCTCCTGTTTCTCCGTTGCCGACCCCATTTTGAAGCCCTGCCCACGCACCGCTCCATCTCCGACTTGGAAATGGAGTGTTGCTGACCCCCCCCCCAGCACCGATTGACAGTCAGAGGCGATCGCATTAACTACGGGGTGCCGCAGAAAATGCAGGCGCATGCGTATGCTCTTAGCAATTTTTGCAGTTGGACTGCTTATTGCGATTGCAATCCAACCTGAATCAGGCTCTATTACCTATCACAATGCACTGCGGGTAGTACAAAATGGGGTTAATATAAGAGAAAACCCCCCAGAGCTGTGCTCCTTAACTGTCCCTGGTGGCTAGTGGAGCGGCTGCCCAGTAATCAGTGTCCACGCCAGTGCGCACATGGCCCGCCCCCTACAGCCACGCTGGATCACGGTATAGTGTGGGCACAGAAGTCCCTTACCTCCCTTTCATCAGCGGCCTCGTGATCCCGGAGGGCGGTGTGTGTGTGACTGACCTTAGGAAGAAACCGGAGCCTCCGCTGCAGTGACCCAGCAACCAGGGCGCGGGAGTATACTGCGCCGCTGGGAGTGATGGAGCTGCAGTAAAGATGTCTATTAGACCTAGCCTGCTGCAGCCCTTGTAGATTCTTATAAAAAAAAGTTCTTCTTTTCTTGTCAAAATTAATAGCTAAGAATAGGCTGCCTGAGGCAGCCCCCTCTTAAGTGGCCTGCTACTGAAGGCACCAACTACAAACTGAGCTCCCTGTTCATGGAAGCGAGGTTATAGAGGAGGGGGCGCTGAGCATCTTGGGAACAGTCAAAAGCTTTGAGCCTGTTGGTGCCTCAGATCAAGATCCTACTCTACACCCCAATGTGAATCCTTGTGGAGTCCAGTGTACCCCACAGAAGAAATGAATGTGTCACACCCATTGGCAGCAACATTAGAATAGCTGCTGATGGGCACAATTGAGAAAGGAAGGGGGGAAAACATTTGAATCCAGCACATATATGTAATTTGAATATGTAATTTGTACCTTCCTACTTTAAAATGTAATGGATGAACCTCACCCTGTGAGAACTATCTTCATGATCAAGAGATCTCATACGCAAGAAAAGCATGTGCTGGGATAGGGCTGTGGAGGGCGGCTGCTCGGGCACACACCCGTCAAGTTAAGGAGATTCAACTGAGGAAGCACAAGGGAACTGCAGGGAGACCACATATTTTCAGATGAACATGAGAGGGCGGAAGGCTGCCTAATACTGAAGCACCCTCAAACATCAAACCATATGCAACAACTAGTACAAGCATTCCTGGGGAAAGGTCTGCAGCAGACGGATTTGCATACGGTGATGTCATCCAAGCAATGGGCATAGTTGGCTGCAACCCTCGTCTGCATATGAAAAGAGAAAATGGTCACGCAGGGCATGGCGGCCTTTGTGGGGTTGCGCTTGGATGACCCCTAGATCGCTTTATACACCCCCATCAGTGTGGGGCTCATGTTGGCCATGCCCAAGCCCCTGAAGCATTCAAGCTGATTTCTTGCAGCAGCTGGACCCAGTAACAGCTCCAGAGTTGCTCTACAAGACAAGTAAAAGGGTGTGAGCCCTGCAGCACCACCTGTAGTTTGCATACACACATATATAGGACAGCATCTCTTATATGCCCCAGGGGCAATAAAATAGTAGCCTTATCTAGGGTATCCGTCCATGCCGCTACAGCACTACACACCCAGGCCGACGCAATTGCCGGTCTGAGTAAGGTACCTGAATGTGTATAAATGGACTTCAGGGTAATCTCCTGTTTGCGGTCAGCAGACTCTTTGAGGGTAGCCGTATCCTGGGACGGGAGGGCTACCTTCTTGGATAAGCGTGTTAATGCTTTGTCCACCCAAGGGGAGGATTCCCATCGTAACCTATCCGTTGATGGGAAAGGGGAATCCTTTTGGAAATCTGCAGGAGATTCCCAAGCTTTTTCACATAACTCGTTCAGCTCGTGTGAGGGGGGAAAGGTTACCTCAGGCTTCTTTCCCTTGTACATATGTACCCTCTTGTCAGGGATAGGGGGCTCCTCTGTGATGTGCAAAACATCTTTTATTGCCATAATCATATATCAAATGTATTTTGCCAATTTTGGCTGTAACTTTGCATCATCGTAATCGACACTGGAGTCAGAATCCGTGTCGGTATCTGTGTCAACAATCTGGATAGTGGGCGCTTATGAGACCCTGACAGTCCCTGCGACATAGGATTAGGCATTGGTTGAGACCCTGACTGTCCCAAAGCTTCTGCCTTGTCTAATCTTTTGTGCAATGAGTTTACACTAGCATTTTAAACATTCCACATATCCATCCAATCAGGTGTCGGCGGAGACACCACGTTCATTTGCTCCCGCTCCTCTCTAATATAGCCTTCTTCCTCAGACATGTCGACACACGCGTACCGACACACCACACACACAGGGAATACTTTTACTGAAGACATTTCCCCCACAAGGCCCTTTGGAGAGACAGAGAGAGAGTATGCCAGCACATACCCCAGCGCTATATAACCCAGGAATAGCACAGTAACTTAATGTTTGAACAATCGGTGAGGGGGAACATCTTGAAACCCCAGTTTGTACCCTTGGGACACTATTTGTAAAACACACAAGTCCATGTCCAAATGAATCCAGAACTGACTGAAGAGTTTTAGACGTGCCCCCACTGGTGCGGGCTCCTGCAAGAGAGCCCCAGCGTCATGCAGTGGATTTGGCAGAAGCAGAGGATGATCTCTGCTCCTGCGATCTTGAAGAGGATGCAGACCTCTTCTCTCTTCTCCTTCCTCTACCTGCAAAGAAAGGGGAATCTTAACTTCTTGCATATCTATTGGGCCGAAATGACTGCATCAGATAATGATGCGTCTTCATCCGTTGGGAGGGAACATAGGGCAAGAAGGTTGACTTACCTGCGGGAGCTGCCGAGATCAAATTAACTAGGCAGTCACCAAACAAGGCTTCACCTTCATAGGGAAGAGACTCCCTTTCTTCTTGGAGTCAGCATCAGAATTCTCTTGGTGAATCCACAATGCCCTCCTATCCGACACTGCCATGAAATTGGCCCGTGAACTCAAGAGTCCTATATCCCTTGCAGTCTCACGTAAGTATGCTGCAGTGTCCTTGATATGATACAACGTAAGGAGTATCCCATCTCTCCAGGGTATCTATATCGGATGACAAGGTATTCGACCAATTCTTGAATACTACTACTCACCCATGCACATGTAATGGCAGGTCTAAGTAATGTACCCGTGGTTACATAACTAGAAATAATGTAGCTTCCTGCATACGATCCGCTGGATTTGTGACAGGGCCCCGTGCAGAACAGGGGGTGACTCCCACTTTATTCTGTCCGCGGCGGGAAATGAATAAACAACCAGAATCCTTTTGGGGATTTGAAACCATCTTGTCGAGCTGGCCCAGACTTTCTCAAACAGAGATGGAGGAACGTTACATCAGCTTTCATTATATATCTATATATACATACATATAGACCCCTTTGTCAGGAACAGCAGGGTCTTCAGTGATTTTAATATGTCCTTAATATCCACAATCATGTACTGAATGCTCCTTGCCAATATTGGATCTAATCAGGAAACATTATGGTCGACATAAGTATCAGTATCCGTGTCAGTATCAGTGTGTAGTAACTGGGCAAAATAACATTTTTGCGACCCAGCGGGGCCTGAGGGAAAAGAAACATAGCCATGAATATCACATCTATTCTCTACGTCTGTGTCTGGGACACAGATTTATCCAACCTTACTCTGATATTACTGAAACATTTACCAAGTCAGTTATTGGTGGTGCCAACAGGGCCACCATCATATGTCTGCATTCCTAATATAGTTTCCTCTTGGGAAAAACATTCAGCCACCGACATGTTGACACACATATACCAAGTACCCACAGACACACCGGCTTATGGGGGACAGACCGTCAGTAAATCTGTCAGAGGGACACAGAGGATTTTTCAGCTCACAATCCAGCGCCAAAAGTACACAGTCTGGGAAATAATAAACTCTATAGTGATAGACTTGTAATGCTCTAAAGATGTTCTGGTGAGGTGAGGAAGAAGCCCCGCCGCTGTAATGGCGCGTATCTGTCCCGCTCAGAAATAATTAATTACGCTAGTGGGGTAAGGACAGTGCCCAGGCACTAATGTCCACTTTTTCCAGCCTTTTGTGAGGAATTTATGCTGCCCAGGGTGCCCCCCCCCCTGTGCCCTGCACCCTGCAGTGCCTGTGTTTGTGTGTGAGCATGGCGCGCAGCGTTCCGCTCGCTGCTCGGTACCTCAGAATGCCGTCACTGAAGAAGAAGTCTCTGTTCTTCTGCTACTCACCTGTCTTCTGGCTCTGTAAGGGGGTGACGGCAGGCTTCGGGAGTGTGCATCTAGGCGTACCCAGCGATCAGCACCCTCAGGAGCTAATGGTGTCCTGTCAGCCTGAAGCAGAGCCATTGAACTCACTAGAAGTTGGTCATACTTCTCTCCCCTAAGTCCCACGAAGCAGGGAGACTGTTGCCAGCAGCCTCCCTGAAAATAAAAAAAACTAACAAGTCTTTTCAGAGAAACTCAGTAGAGCTCCCCTGTAGTGCATCCAGTATCACTGCGCACAATACTAAAACTGGAGTCTGGAGGAGGGGCATAGAGGGAGGAGACAGTTCACACCCTTTGAAAGTCTTAAAGTGCCCATGTCTCCTGCGGATCCCGTCTATACCCCATGGTTCTTAATGTGACCCCAGCATCCTCTAGGACGTATGAGAAAACAAATAACGCACACACGAGGAGGAGAGAACTAAGGAAGCTATAAGGAGAAGAGGGGAGGGAGGGGGGGTTGAAAGGTAAGGTAGTAAAGGCATATTGGATAAACTACAACCTTATAGATATTCATTAATGTACCAGTAGTTAGAAGTAGAAGAGCTCTAACAGAAACCACAAAGCTTATCTAAAGCCACACCACACTGGATATGCCCAATCTCATTTGATTTTTGAAGCAAAGCAGTATTGGACTTTGTTAATACATGGATGGGAGACTGCTTGGTAGTATCAGATTCTTTAGGTGTTTTTAAACTACCAACACCATTTTCTTGGTACATTTAATTTTTACATGTATTCTTTTATGTACCAGAAGTTAGAAGTAGAAGAGCTGTAACAGAAACCACCAGCTCATCTACAGCCACAGCACACTGGATTTGCCCAATCTCTCCTGATCATGGAAGCTGAGCAGTGTTGGTCCTGGTTTTAGTACTTGGATGGGAGACCACAAGGAAATACCAGGAGCTGTGTGTATTTTTTCAATACTAACTAGAGATGAGCGCCTGAAATTTTTCGGGTTTTGTGTTTTGGTTTTGGGTTCGGTTCCGCGGCCGTGTTTTGGGTTCGAACGCGTTTTGGCAAAACCTCACCGAATTTTTTTTGTCGGATTCGGGTGTGTTTTGGATTCGGGTGTTTTTTTCAAAAAACACAAAAAAACAGCTTAAATCATAGAATTTGGGGGTCATTTTGATCCCAAAGTATTATTAACCTCAAAAACCATAATTTACACTCATTTTCAGTCTATTCTGAATACCTCACACCTCACAATATTATTTTTAGTCCTAAAATTTGCACCGAGGTCGCTGTGTGAGTAAGATAAGCGACCCTAGTGGCCGACACAAACACCGGGCCCATCTAGGAGTGGCACTGCAGTGTCACGCAGGATGTCCCTTCCAAAAAACCCTCCCCAAACAGCACATGACGCAAAGAAAAAAAGAGGCGCAATGAGGTAGCTGTGTGAGTAAGATTAGCGACCCTAGTGGCCGACACAAACACCGGGCCCATCTAGGAGTGGCACTGCAGTGTCACGCAGGATGGCCCTTCCAAAAAACCCTCCCCAAACAGCACATGACGCAAAGAAAAAAAGAGGCGCAATGAGGTAGCTGTGTGAGTAAGATTAGCGACCCTAGTGGCCGACACAAACACCGGGCCCATCTAGGAGTGGCACTGCAGTGTCACGCAGGATGTCCCTTCCAAAAAACCCTCCCCAAACAGCACATGACGCAAAGAAAAAAAGAGGCGCAATGAGGTAGCTGTGTGAGTAAGATTAGCGACCCTAGTGGCCGACACAAACACCGGGCCCATCTAGGAGTGGCACTGCAGTGTCACGCAGGATGTCCCTTCCAAAAAACCCTCCCCAAACAGCACATGACGCAAAGAAAAAAAGAGGCGCAATGAGGTAGCTGACTGTGTGAGTAAGATTAGCGACCCTAGTGGCCGACACAAACACCGGGCCCATCTAGGAGTGGCACTGCAGTGTCACGCAGGATGGCCCTTCCAAAAAACCCTCCCCAATCAGCACATGATGCAAAGAAAAAGAAAAGAAAAAAGAGGTGCAAGATGGAATTGTCCTTGGGCCCTCCCACCCACCCTTATGTTGTATAAACAAAACAGGACATGCACACTTTAACCAACCCATCATTTCAGTGACAGGGTCTGCCACACGACTGTGACTGATATGACGGGTTGGTTTGGACCCCCCCCAAAAAAGAAGCAATTAATCTCTCATTGCACAAACTGGCTCTACAGAGGCAAGATGTCCACCTCATCTTCACCCTCCGATATATCACCGTGTACATCCCCCTCCTCACAGATTATCAATTCGTCCCCACTGGAATCCACCATCTCAGCTCCCTGTGTACTTTGTGGAGGCAATTGCTGCTGGTCAATGTCTCCGCGGAGGAATTGATTATAATTCATTTTAATGAACATCATCTTCTCCACATTTTCTGGATGTAACCTCGTACGCCGATTGCTGACAAGGTGAGCGGCGGCACTAAACACTCTTTCGGAGTACACACTTGTGGGAGGGCAACTTAGGTAGAATAAAGCCAGTTTGTGCAAGGGCCTCCAAATTGCCTCTTTTTCCTGCCAGTATAAGTACGGACTGTGTGACGTGCCTACTTGGATGCGGTCACTCATATAATCCTCCACCATTCTATCAATGTTGAGAGAATCATATGCAGTGACAGTAGACGACATGTCCGTAATCGTTGTCAGGTCCTTCAGTCCGGACCAGATGTCAGCATCAGCAGTCGCTCCAGACTGCCCTGCATCACCGCCAGCGGGTGGGCTCGGAATTCTGAGCCTTTTCCTCGCACCCCCAGTTGCGGGAGAATGTGAAGGAGGAGATGTTGACAGGTCGCGTTCCGCTTGACTTGACAATTTTGTCACCAGCAGGTCTTTCAACCCCAGCAGACTTGTGTCTGCCGGAAAGAGAGATCCAAGGTAGGCTTTAAATCTAGGATCGAGCACGGTGGCCAAAATGTAGTGCTCTGATTTCAACAGATTGACCACCCGTGAATCCTTGTTAAGCGAATTAAGGGCTCCATCCACAAGTCCCACATGCCTAGCGGAATCGCTCCGTGTTAGCTCCTCCTTCAATGTCTCCAGCTTCTTCTGCAAAAGCCTGATGAGGGGAATGACCTGACTCAGGCTGGCAGTGTCTGAACTGACTTCACGTGTGGCAAGTTCAAAGGGCATCAGAACCTTGCACAACGTTGAAATCATTCTCCACTGCGCTTGAGACAGGTGCATTCCACCTACTATATCGTGCTCAATTGTATAGGCTTGAATGGCCTTTTGCTGCTCCTCCAACCTCTGAAGCATATAGAGGGTTGAATTCCACCTCGTTACCACTTCTTGCTTCAGATGATGGCAGGGCAGGTTCAGTAGTTTTTGGTGGTGCTCCAGTCTTCTGTACGTGGTGCCTGTACGCCGAAAGTGTCCCGCAATTCTTCTGGCCACCGACAGCATCTCTTGCACGCCCCTGTCGTTTTTTAAAAAATTCTGCACCACCAAATTCAAGGTATGTGCAAAACATGGGACGTGCTGGAATTTGCCCATATTTAATGCACACACAATATTGCTGGCGTTGTCCGATGCCACAAATCCACAGGAGAGTCCAATTGGGGTAAGCCATTCCGCGATGATCTTCCTCAGTTGCCGTAAGAGGTTTTCAGCTGTGTGCGTATTCTGGAAAGCGGTGATACAAAGCGTAGCCTGCCTAGGAAAGAGTTGGCGTTTGCGAGATGCTGCTACTGGTGCCGCCGCTGCTGTTCTTGCGGCGGGAGTCCATACATCTACCCAGTGGGCTGTCACAGTCATATAGTCCTGACCCTGCCCTGCTCCACTTGTCCACATGTCCGTGGTTAAGTGGACATTGGGTACAACTGCATTTTTTAGGACACTGGTGAGTCTTTTTCTGACGTCCATGTACATTCTCGGTATCGCCTGCCTAGAGAAGTGGAACCTAGATGGTATTTGGTAACGGGGGCACACTGCCTCAATAAATTGTCTAGTTCCCTGTGAACTAACGGCGGATACCGGACGCACGTCTAACACCAACATAGTTGTCAAGGCCTCAGTTATCCGCTTTGCAGTAGGATGACTGCTGTGATATTTCATCTTCCTCGCAAAGGACTGTTGAACAGTCAATTGCTTACTGGAAGTAGTACAAGTGGGCTTACGACTTCCCCTCTGGGATGACCATCGACTCCCAGCGGCAACAACAGCAGCGCCAGCAGCAGTAGGCGTTACACGCAAGGATGCATCGGAGGAATCCCAGGCAGGAGAGGACTCGTCAGAATTGCCAGTGACATGGCCTGCAGGACTATTGGCATTCCTGGGGAAGGAGGAAATTGACACTGAGGGAGTTGGTGGGGTGGTTTGCGTGAGCTTGGTTACAAGAGGAAGGGATTTACTGGTCAGTGGACTGCTTCCGCTGTCACCCAAAGTTTTTGAACTTGTCACTGACTTATTATGAATGCGCTGCAGGTGACGTATAAGGGAGGATGTTCCGAGGTGGTTAACGTCCTTACCCCTACTTATTACAGCTTGACAAAGGGAACACACGGCTTGACACCTGTTGTCCGCATTTCTGGTGAAATACCTCCACACCGAAGAGCTGATTTTTTTGGTATTTTCACCTGGCATGTCAACGGCCATATTCCTCCCACGGACAACAGGTGTCTCCCCGGGTGCCTGACTTAAACAAACCACCTCACCATCAGAATCCTCCTGGTCAATTTCCTCCCCAGCGCCAGCAACACCCATATCCTCCTCATCCTGGTGTACTTCAACACTGACATCTTCAATCTGACTATCAGGAACTGGACTGCGGGTGCTCCTTCCAGCACTTGCAGGGGGCGTGCAAATGGTGGAAGGCGCATGCTCTTCACGTCCAGTGTTGGGTAGGTCAGGCATCGCAACCGACACAATTGGACTCTCCTTGTGGATTTGGGATTTCGAAGAATGCACAGTTCTTTGCTGTGCTGCTTTTGCCAGCTTGAGTCTTTTCATTTTTCTAGCGAGAGGCTGAGTGCTTCCATCCTCATGTGAAGCTGAACCACTAGCCATGAACATAGGCCAGGGCCTCAGCCGTTCCTTGCCACTCCGTGTGGTAAATGGCATATTGGCAAGTTTACGCTTCTCCTCCGACAATTTTATTTTAGGTTTTGGAGTCCTTTTTTTTCTGATATTTGGTGTTTTGGATTTGACATGCTCTGTACTATGACATTGGGCATCGGCCTTGGCAGACGACGTTGCTGGCATTTCATCGTCTCGGCCATGACTAGTGGCAGCAGCTTCAGCACGAGGTGGAAGTGGATCTTGATCTTTCCCTAATTTTGGAACCTCAACATTTTTGTTCTCCATATTTTAATAGGCACAACTAAAAGGCACCTCAGGTAAACAATGGAGATGGATACTAGTATACAATTATGGACTGCCTGCCGACTGCAGACACAGAGGTAGCCACAGCCGTGAACTACCGTACTGTACTGTGTCTGCAGCTAATATAGACTGGTTGATAAAGAGAAGATGTCTATGTAACTATGTATGTATAAAGAAGACTGAAAAAAATCCACGGTTAGGTGGTATACAATTATGGACGGACTGCCTGCCGAGTGCAGACACAGAGGTAGCCACAGCCGTGAACTACCGTACTGTACTGTGTCTGCAGCTAATATAGACTGGTTGATAAAGAGAAGATGTCTATGTAACTATGTATGTATAAAGAAGAATGAAAAAAAACCACGGTTAGGTGGTATACAATTATGGACGGACTGCCTGCCGAGTGCAGACACAGAGGTAGCCACAGCCGTGAACTACCGTACTGTACTGTGTCTGCAGCTAATATAGACTGGTTGATAAAGAGAAGATGTCTATGTAACTATGTATGTATAAAGAAGAATGGAAAAAATCCACGGTTAGGTGGTATTACAATTATGGACGGACTGCCTGCCGAGTGCAGAGACACAGAGGTAGCCACAGCCGTGAACTACCGTACTGTGTCTGCTGCGACTGGATGATAAATGATATAAAAAAAATATATATATCACTACTGCAGCCGGACAGGTATATATTATATATTATATAATGACGGACCTGCTGGACACTGTCTGTCAGCAGAATGAGTTTTATTTTTATAGAATAAAAAAAAAAAAACACACAAGTGAAGTCACACGACGAGTGTTTAACTTTTTCAGGCAATCACAATATAAGTATACTACTAACTATACTGGTGGTCAGTGTGGTCAGGTCACTGGTCAGTCACACTGGCAGTGGCACTCCTGCAGCAAAAGTGTGCACTGTTTAATTTTAATATAATATGTACTCCTGGCTCCTGCTATAACCTATAACTGGCACTGCAGTAGTGCTCCCCAGTCTCCCCCACAATTATAAGCTGTGTGAGCTGAGCAGTCAGACAGATATATAATATATATAGATGATGCAGCACACTGGCCTGAGCCTGAGCAGTGCACACAGATATGGTATGTGACTGACTGAGTCACTGTGTGTATCGCTTTTTTCAGGCAGAGAACGGATATATTAAATAAACTGCACTGTGTGTCTGGTGGTCACTCACTATATAATATATTATGTACTCCTGGCTCCTGCTATAACCTATAACTGGCACTGCAGTAGTGCTCCCCAGTCTCCCCCACAATTATAAGCTGTGTGAGCTGAGCAGTCAGACAGATATATATAATATTATATATAGATAATAGATGATGCAGCACACTGGCCTGAGCCTGAGCAGTGCACACAGATATGGTATGTGACTGACTGAGTCACTGTGTGTATCGCTTTTTTCAGGCAGAGAACGGATATATTAAATAAACTGCACTGTGTGTCTGGTGGTCACTCACTATATAATATATTATGTACTCCTGGCTCCTGCTATAACCTATAACTGGCACTGCAGTAGTGCTCCCCAGTCTCCCCCACAATTATAAGCTGTGTGAGCTGAGCAGTCAGACAGATATATATAATATTATATATAGATAATAGATGATGCAGCACACTGGCCTGAGCCTGAGCAGTGCACACAGATATGGTATGTGACTGACTGAGTCACTGTGTGTATCGCTTTTTTCAGGCAGAGAACGGATATATTAAATAAACTGCACTGTGTGTCTGGTGGTCACTCACTATATAATATATTATGTACTCCTGGCTCCTGCTATAACCTATAACTGGCACTGCAGTAGTGCTCCCCAGTCTCCCCCACAATTATAAGCTGTGTGAGCTGAGCAGTCAGACAGATATATATAATATTATATATAGATAATAGATGATGCAGCACACTGGCCTGAGCCTGAGCAGTGCACACAGATATGGTATGTGACTGAGTCACTGTGTGCTGTGTATCGCTTTTTTCAGGCAGAGAACGGATTATAAAGTAAACTGCACTGTCCTCACTAGTAAACTCTCTCCACTCAGTCTCTACACTTCTACAGTAACAGTACTCCTCCTAGTCAGCTCCAGTAAATCTCTCTCAGTCTCTTATAATCTAAATGGAGAGGACGCCAGCCACGTCCTCTCCCTATCAATCTCAATGCACGTGTGAAAATGGCGGCGACGCGCGGCTCCTTATATAGAATCCGAGTCTCGCGATAGAATCCGAGCCTCGCGAGAATCCGACAGCGTCATGATGACGTTCGGGCGCGCTCGGGTTAACCGAGCAAGGCGGGAAGATCCGAGTCTGCTCGGACCCGTGAAAAAAACCATGAAGTTCTGGCGGGTTCGGATTCAGAGAAACCGAACCCGCTCATCTCTAATACTAACACCGTTCTCTTGATGCATTCCATTTTGAAACATTGGGGCAGATCTATTAAGCCTGGTGAACTGATAAAGTGCAAGGTGATAAAGTACCAGCCAGTCAGCTCCTAACTGTCATTTTTCAAACCCAGCCTGTGACATGGCAATTAGGAGCTGATTGGCTGGTACTTTATCACCATGCAAATTATCATTTCACCAGGTTTAATAAATCGGCTGCTTACTCATTTATGTACGAGTAGTTAGAAGTAGAAGAACTCTAACAGAAACCACTAAGCTCATCTACAGCCACACCACACTGTATATGCCCAATATCACCTGATTTTAGGCCTGGTTTGTTCTTGGATGTGAGACCACCTGGGAATACCAGGTGCTGTAGGTAGTTTTATACTACCAACACCGTTCTCTTGATGCATTATATTTTGAAACTTATTCATTGATGTACCAGTAGTTAGAAGTAGAAGTTAGAAACAGCAAAAATCATCTACAGCCGCATCACACTGGATATGTCCAATCTCATCTGATGTTGGAAGCTAAGCAGTGTTGTGCCTGGTTAGTTTTTGGATTTCAGGTCCTGCCTTCTGGTTTGGCCACGGCACCTCGGAAATTCACCAAGGTCATGGCCGTGATGACGACCCTTCACCATCGGTGGACCAGGGAGGAATCTCTCCTCCCGATAAACATTCTGGAATTGCGGGCAGTGTTCAATTCATTGACACTGGCCCTGCCTCTAGTACAGAACAGGCCTGTTCAAGAACAATCGGACAACGACACCACGGTAGTGTACACAAATCATCAAGGCGGCACTCGAAATTGCATGGCAAAGCTGGAAGTATCAAAAATCCTCAGTTGGGTAGAACGTCATCTGCCAGCAATATCGGCAGTGTTCATTCCCGGAGTCCTCAACTGGGAAGCGGATTTCCTCAGTCGTCAGTACGTTCACGCTGGAGAGTGGAGAGGCCGCAGCAGAAATGTCTGCACTGGTGTCAGTAGGTGACTGAGGCAGGGATGACTGGGAGATAGTGGGTGACTGAAGCATGTATGACTGGGAGATAGTGGGTGACTGAGGCCGGGGTGACTGGGAGATAGTCAGTGACTAAGGCAGGGGTGATAGGGATATAGTGGATGACTGTGGCAGGGGTGACAGGGACAGTAGGAGACTGAGGCAGGGGTGACAGGGATAGTGGGTGACTGAGGCAGGGGTGATAGGGTGACAGTGGGTGACTGAGGCAGAGGTGACAGGGATAGTGGGTGACTGAGGTAGGGGTGATATGGAGATAGTGGTTGACTGAGGCAGGGGTGACAGAGATAGTGGGTGACTAAAGCAGGGGTGACTGGTATAGTGGGTGACTGAGGCAGGGGTCGCAGGTATAGTGGTTAACTGAGGCAGCGGTGACTGGGAGATAGTGGGTAACTGGGGCAGGGGTGACAGGGAAAGTGTGTGACTCAGGCAGGGGTGATAGGGAGATAGTGGGCAGCAGATCACTGCCTCGCTGACAGCAGCACATCCCTGCTTCACTGACAGCAGCACATCCCTGCCTCATTGACAGCAGCACATACCTGCCTCACTTATAGCAGCACATCCCTGCCTCACTGGCAGCAGCAGATCCCTGCCTCACTGGCAGCAGCAGATCACTGCTTCACTGACAGCAGCACATCCCTGCCTCACTGGCAGCAGCAGATCCCTGCCTTACTGACAGCTGTATTCAGACCTGATCTCTGCTGTGCATATTCACACAACAGGAGATCAGGTCTGAAGTGTGTGTGTGTGTGCTGGTGCCGCAGTGCACCTGCACATGCCAGAGATGCGATCAGCATCTCTGCCCAGTGAGCGCCTCTGCCAACACATACTTATCTTGCATATGAGATCTCTTGATCATGAAGATAGTTCTCACAGGGTGAGGTTCATCCATTACATTTTAAAGTAGGAAGGTACAAATTACATATTCAAATTACATATATGTGCTGGATTCAAATGTTTTCCCCCCTTCCTTTCTCAATTGTGCCCATCAGCAGCTATTCTAATGTTGCTGCCAATGGGTGTGACACATTCATTTCTTCTGTGGGGTACACTGGACTCCACAAGGATTCACATTGTGGTGTAGAGTAGGATCTTGATCTGAGGCACCAACAGGCTCAAAGCTTTTGACTGTTCCCAAGATGCTCAGCGCCCCCTGCTCTATAACCTCGCTTCCATGAACAGGGAGCTCAGTTTGTAGTTGGTGCCTTCAGTAGCAGGACACTTAACAGGGGGCTGCCTCAGGCAGCCTATACTTAGCTATTAATTTTGACAAGAAAAGAAGAACTTTTTTTATAAGAATGTACAAGGGCTGCAGCAGGCTAGGTCTAATAGACATCTTTACTGCAGCTCCGTCACTCCCAGCGGCGCAGTATACTCCCGTGCCCTGGTTGCTGGGTCACTGCAGCGGAGGCTCCGGTTTCTTCCTAAGGTCAGTCACACACACACCGCCCTCCGGGATCACGAGGCCGCTGATGAAAGGGAGGTAAGGGGCTTCTGTGCCCACACTATACCGTGATCCAGCATGGCTGTAGGGGGCGGGCCGTGTGCGCACTGGCGTGGACACTGATTACTGGGCAGCCGCTCCACTAGCCACCAGGGACAGTTAAGGAGCACAGCTCTGGGGGGTTTTCTCCTATATTAACCCCATTTTGTACTACCTGCAGTGCATTGTGATAGGTAATAGAGCCTGATTCAGGTTGGATTGCAATCACAATAAGCAATCCAACTGCAAAAATTGCTAAGAGCATACGCATGCGCCTGCATTTTCTGTGACTGTCAATCGGTGCGGGGGGGGGTCAGCAACACTCCATTTCAAAGTCGGAGATGGAGCGGTGCGGGGGCAGGGCTTCAACGGAGAAACAGGAGGCGTGGTCAGAGCGGCTGCATGACATCACATGCAGCCGTTGCGATCACAAAAATGGTGGCGGCTTCCTGCGCACACGTACAGTCTGCACCAACAGGAGGCTAACCCATTTTTTGTGATCACGCTGAACTGCACTGAGACTGCAATTTCAGCGTGGTCAAGAAGGGAGGCGGCATGCTGGGTGGCCATGCCCTGTGATGGGTGGCCCCAGCATGCGAACCAAAGGATTGCAAATTCTGTTACTTAGCAGAATTTGCAATCCTTACTGAATTAGGCCATTGATTACAAAATTGTAAACAATATTTGAAGTTTTTCTTCAGGGACTAACACAAAAGATGCTTGGGGCTACTAACACATGGGTAAGCCACGTAAAGCTTCCCATGGGTCAGTGGCATCACAACGGGGTTGCGGCACACACCCGAGTGTCACCCGCCAAGTGGGGTGACACCAAAGTGCCGGCTCTTCTTCAGTGACAGAATATGGGTGTTTCACTGTGACATTACGTGCAACACCCAGTTTCTGTCACTGTGCAGGAGCCAGCACCACTCACACACTAGTCCCCGGGTACAGCCCCCAACCCCCGGGATACCCGCAGCAACAAAATGGTGATTCAGGCCACGCCCCTACCTATGAGACCATGCCTCCTTTTTACCATTGCGCTGCTTATCTGCGCGCACTGCATTACAATCTCCCTCGCCGCCTCTCTGGGTGTCACCAGTGATAGTGACACCTCTGCCATGCTTGTAGCAGCTGGTCCTAAGATCTACGCCTCCAGCCCTGAGTGTTTTCCCTTGTGACTTGTTGATCATCATAGCGAAGCAGATGCTTACAGAAAACTGCAGGGGTTTAGATTGAAAAGAAAAACATTGACGAACCCATCATTTCAGCGACAGGGTCTGCCACACGACTGACTGAAATGACTGGTTGGTTTGGGCCCCCACCAAAAAAGAATCAATCTCTCCTTGCACAAACTGGCTCTACAGAGGCAAGATGTCCACCTCATCATCCTCCGATTCCTCACCCCTTTCACTGTGTACATCCCCCTCCTCACAGATTATTAATTCGTCCCCACTGGAATCCACCATCTCAGATCCCTGTGTACTTTCTGGAGGCAATTGCTGGTGAATGTCTCCACGGAGGAATTGATTATAATTAATTTTGATGATCATCATCTTCTCCACATTTTCTGGAAGTAACCTCGTACGCCGATTGCTGACAAGGTGAGCGGCCGCACTAAACACTCTTTCGGAGTACACACTGGAGGGAGGGCAACTTAGGTAGAATAAAGCCAGTTTGTGCAAGGGCCTCCAAATTGCCTCTTTTTCTCCACCATTCTTTCAAAGGTGACAGAATCATATGCAGTGACAGTAGACGACATGTCAGTAATCGTTGCAAGGTCCTTCAGTCTGGACCAGATGTCAGCACTCACTCCAGACTGCCCTGCATCACCGCCAGCGGGTGGGCTCGGAATTCTTAGCCTTTTCCTCGCACCCCCAGTTGCGGGAGAATGTGAAGGAGGAGCTGTTGACGGGTCACGTTCCGCTTGACTTGACAATTTTCTCACCAGCAGGTCTTTGAACCTCTGCAGACTTGTGTCTGCCGAAAAGAGAGATACAATGTAGGTTTTAAATCTAGGATCGAGCACGGCGGCCAAAATGTAGTGCTCTGATTTCAACAGATTGAATCCTGGTTAAGCAAATTAAGGGCTCCATCCACAAGTCCCACATGCCTAGTTGAATCGCTCTGTTTTAGCTCCTCCTTCAATGTCTCCAGCTTCTTCTGCAAAAGCCTGATGAGGGGAATGACCTGACTCAGGCTGGCAGTGTCTGAACTGACTTCACGTGTGGAAAGTTCAAAGGGTTGCAGAACCTTGCACAACGTTGAAATCATTCTCCACTGCGCTTGAGTCAGGTGCATTCCCCCTCCTTTGCCTATATCGTGGGCAGATGTATAGGCTTGAATGGCCTTTTGCTGCTCCTCCATCCTCTGAAGCATATAGAGGGTTGAATTCCACCTCGTTACCACCTCTTGCTTCAGATGATGGTAGGGCAGGTTCAGGAATGTTTGGTGGTGCTCCAGTCTTCGGCATGCGGTGGCTGAAGGCAGAAAGTGGCCCTCAATTCTTCGGGCCACCGACAACATCTCTTGCACGCCCCTGTCGTTTTTTAAATAATTCTGCACCACCAAGTTCAATGTATGTGCAAAACATGGGACGTGCTGGAATTTGCCCAGATGTAATGCACGCACAATATTGGTGGCGTTGTCCGATGTCACAAATCCCCAGGAGAGTTCAATTGGGGTAAGCCATTCTGCGATGATGTTCCTCAGTTTCCGTAAGAGGTTGTCAGCTGTGTGCCTCTTATGGAAAGCGGTGATACAAAGCGTAGCCTGCCTAGGAACGAGTTGGCAATTGCGAGATGCTGCTACTGGTGCCGCCGCTGCTGTTCTTGCTGTGGGAGGCAATACATCTACCCAGTGGGCTGTCACAGTCATATAGTCCTGAGTCTGCCCTGCTCCACTTAACCACAGACAAGTGGACATTGGGTACAACTGCATTTTTTAGGACACTGGTGACTCTTTTTCTGAGGTCTGTGTACATTTTCGGTATCGCCTGCCTAGAGAAATGGAACCTAGAGGGTATTTGGTACCGGGGACAAAGTACCTCAATCAAGTCTCTAGTTGCCTCTAAATTAACGATGGATACCGGAACCACGTTTCTCACCACCCAGACCTGAGTTATCCGCTTTGCAGCAGGATGACTGCTGTGATATTTCATCTTCCTCGCAAAGGACTGTTGGACAGTCAATTGCTTACTGGAAGAAGTACAAGTGGTCTTCCGACTTCCCCTCTGGGATGACGATCGACTCCCAGCAGCAACAACAGCAGCGCCAGCAGCAGTAGGCGTTACACTCAAGGATGCATCGGAGGAATCCCAGGCAGGAGAGGACTCGTCAGACTTGCCAGTGACATGGCCTGCAGGACTATTGGCTCTCCTGTCTAAGGAGGAAATTGACACTGAGGGAGTTGGTGGTGTGGTTTGCAGGAGCTTGGTTACAAGAGGAAGGGATTTAGTGGTTAGTGGACTGCTTCCGCTGTCATCCAAAGTTTTTGAACTTGTCACTGACTTATGATGAATGCGCTGCAGGTGACGTATAAGGGAGGATGTTCCGAGGTGGTTAACGTCCTTATCCCTACTTATTACAGCTTGACAAAGGCAACACACGGCTTGACACCTGTTGTCCGCATTTGTGTACAGGATGCATACCTTCATGTCCCCATTTATCCACCTCATCAGGCGTAACTCAGATTTGCGGTACAGGACTGTCATTGCCAATTTCAGACGTTGCTGTTTGGTCTCTCCATGGCCCTGAGAATTTTCACCAAGGTAATGGCGGAAATGATGGTGCTCCTGTGCAAGCAAGGTGTCACAATTATCCCGTACTTGGGCGATCTCATAAAAGCGAGATCAAGAGAGCAGTTGCTGAACAGCGTATCACTTTCACTGAAAGTGTTACAGCAACACGGCTGGATTTTCAATATCCCAAAGTCGCAGTTGATTCCTACTACTCGTCTGTCTTTCTTGGGCATGATTCTGGACACAGACCAGAAGAGGGTTTATCTCCTGATAGAAAAGGCCCAGGAACTCATGACTCTTGTCAGGAACCTATTGAAACCAAAACAGGTGTCAGTGCATCACTGCACTCGAGTCCTGGGAAAGATGGTGGCATCATACGAGGCCATTCCATTCGGCAGGTTCCATGCGAGGACTTTCCAATGGGACCTACTGGACAAGTGGTCCGGGTCACATTTACAGATGCATTGGTTGATCACCCTGTCCCCCAGGGTCAGGGTATCACTCTTGTGGTGGCTGCAGAGTGCTCACCTTCTCGAGGGACGCAGATTCAGCATTCAGGGCTGGATCCTGGTGACCACAGACGCAAGCCTCCAAGTTTGGGGAGCAGTCACACAGGGAAGAAATTTCCAAGGTCTTTGGTCAAGTCAAGAGACTTGTCTTCACATCAACATCCTGGAACTAAGGGCCATATACAATGCCCTACGTCAAGCGGAGACCTTACTTTGCGACCAACCGGTTCTGATCCAGTCAGACAACGTCACCGCAGTGGCTCATGTAAACCGCCAAGGCGGCACAAGAAGCAGAGTGGCGATGGCACAAGCCACCAGAATTCTTCGCTGGGTGGAGAATCACGCAAGCGCACTGTCAGCAGTGTTCATTCCGGGAGTGGACAACTGGGAAGCAGACATCCTCAGCAGACACGACCTACATCCGGGAGAGTGGGGACTTCATCAGGAAGTCTTTGCACAGATTACAAGTCGGTGGGAACTGCCACAGATAGACATGATGCCGTCCCGGCTCAACAAAAAGCTACAGAGGTATTGCGCAAGGTCAAGAGACCCTCAGGCAGTAGCTGTAGACGCCCTAGTGACACCGTGGGTGTTCCGGTCGGTCTATGTATTTCCTCCTCTTCCTCTCATACCCAAGGTGTTGAGGATAATAAGACAAAGAGGAGTGAGAACAATCCTCATTGTTCCAGATTGGCCACGGAGGACCTGGTATCCGGATCTGCAGGAAATGCTCACAGAAGATCTGTGGCCTCTCCCTCTAAGACAGGACCTGTTGCATCAGGGGCCCTGTCTGTTCCAAGACTTACCGCGGCTGCGTTTGACGGCATGGCGGTTGAATGCCGGATCCTAGCATTCCGGTTGAGGTCATCCCTACGCTGATAAAGGCTAGGAAGGATGTAACGTTAAAACATTACACCGTATATGGCGAAATTATGTTTCTTGGTGTGAGGCCAGGAATGCTCCTACGGAAGAATTCCATCTGGGCCGTTTCCTTCACTTCCTACAAACTGGAGTGAATTTGGGCCTAAAATTAGGCTCTATTAAGGTCCAGATTTCGGCCTTATCCATTTTCTTTCAAAAAGAATTGGCTTCTCTTCCAGAAGTTCAGACTTTTGTAAAAGGAGTGCTGCATATTCAGCCTCCTTTTGTGCCTCCGGTGGCACCTTGGGACCTTAACGTGGTGTTAAGTTTTCTAAAATTACACTGGTTTGAACCACTTAAAACAGTGGAGTTAAAATATCTCACATGGAAGGTGGTCATGTTATTAGCCTTGGCTTCGGCTAGGCGAGTGTCGGAATTAGCGGCTTTGTCACATAAAAGCCCATATTTGGTATTCCATGTGGATAGAGCGGAATTGCAGACCCGTCCTCAATTCCTACCAAAAGTGGTCTCATCTTTTCATATGAACCAACCTATTGTGGTGCCTGTGGCTACGCGTGACTTGGAGGATTCCGAGTTACTTGATGTGGTTAGGGCTTTGAAAATTTACGTGGCCAGGACGGCTAGAGTCAGGAAAACTGAAGCGCTGTTTGTCCTGTATGCAACCAACAAGATTGGTGCCCCTGCTTCAAAGCAGGCTATTGCTCGCCGGATTTGTAACACGATTCAGCAAGCGCATTCTATGGCTGGATTGCAGTTACTGAAATCGGTCAAGGCCCATTCCACGAGGAAAGTGGGCTCTTCTTGGGCGGCTGCCCGAGGGGTCTCGGCACTACAGCTGTGTCAAGCTGCTACTTGGTCGGGTTCACACACCTTTGCAAAATACTATAAGTTTGATACCCTGGCTGAGGAGGAACTCATGTTTGCTCAATCGGTGCTGCAGAGTCATCCGCACTCTCCCGCCCGTTTTGGAGCATTGGTATAATCCCCATGGTCCTTACGGAGTCCCCAGCATCCTCTAGGACGTTAGAGAAAATAAGATTTTAAACCTACTGGTAAATCTTTTTCTCGTAGTCCGTAGAGGATGCTGGGCGCCCGTCCCAAGTGCGGACTACTTCTGCAATACTTGTATATAGTTATTGCTTCAATAAGGGTTATGTTATAGTTGCATCGGTCCTGCACTGATGCTATGTTGTTTTTTCATACTGATAACTGGGTAGTTTATCACAAGTTATACGGTGTGATTGGTGTGGCTGGTATGAATCTTGCCCTGGATTAACAAAATCCTTTCCTCATACTGTCCGTCTCCTCTGGGCACAGTTTCTCTAACTGTGGCATAGAGGGAGGAGCCAGTGCACACCCAGAACTAAAGTCTTTCTTAAAGTGCCCATGTCTCCTGTGGAGCCCGTCTATCCCCATGGTCCTTACGGAGTCCCCAGCATCCTCTACGGACTACGAGAAAAAGATTTACCGGTAGGTTTAAAATCTTATTTTCTACTTTATTCTTTTCTATCCTAGTTTATTACGACCAACTCTCATCCAAGGAGTTTGATATTCTACTACCTGCATGCAATTTAAATTGCTTAAATTGTTTATATGGTTGATTTGTCCTTCACAATCCATAATCTGCAACTTGGATGTACTTGTGTCATTGAAAATCTTATAATAAAAATGTATATACAGATACTCAACCTGTATATTGAAAAAAAAAAGTTATAAGACATATGCATTCAATATTTGAAGAAACAAAATAAAATAAAGCTATCTATTGGGTTTCACTAACAAGCACATTGGAAGACTTGACTACTGTTAAAAGACATGCATTACATGGTATAGAGCCACAAACCACAATGTAGTAAAATAAAAACAAACTTACATGTGTATCAAACCTATGTGAGGCTTACATTGATAGTGCAAGATCAACACTCTATCAACTGTGCAAACTAGACTGCACATAAATGCCATAAATGTCACGCAGCCGTCACGGCCCGCCCCCATACGGTCCGGTCATGTCTGCGTTGTCCTGACTGTGCCCCCAAAATGGCGGCACAATGCCGCTGGCCCGACTCCTCCTGCCCAGTGACCGCCTCTGCCTGTCAATCAGGCAGAGGCGCTCACTGGGCAGAGATGCTGATCGCATCTCTGGCATGTGCCGGTGCACTGCGGCACCAGCACACACGCACTTCAGACCTGATCTCCTGTTGTGTGAATATGCACAGCAGGGATCAGGTCTGAATTAGGCCCTATATACAGCTGTCAGTAAGGCAGGGATGTGCTGCTGCCAGTGAGGCAGGGATGTGCTGCTGGTAGTGAAGCAGTGATGTGCTGCTGTCAGCGAAGCAGTGCTGTGCTGCTGTCAGCGAGACAGGGATGTGCTGCTGTCAGCGAGGCAGGGATGTGCTGCTGTCAGCGAAGCAGGGATGTGCTGCTGTCAGCGAAGCAGGGATGTGCTGCTGTCAGTGAAGCAGGGATATGCTGCTGTCAGCGAGGCAGGGATGTGCTGCTGTCAGCGAGGCAGGGATGTGCTGCTGTCAGCGAGGCAGGGATGTGCTGCTATAAGTGAGGTAGGGATGTGCTGCTGTCATTGAAGCAGGAATGTGCTGCTGCAGTGAGGCAGAGATATGCAGCCCACTATCTCCCTATCACCCCTGCCTGAGTCACACACTTTCCCTGTCACCCCTTCCTCAGTTTCCTGGTGGTCTCCCATCCAAGTACTAAAACCAGGACCAACACTGCTCAGCTTCCATGATCAGGAGAGATTGGGCAAATCCAGTGTGCTGTGGCTGTAGATGAGCTCGTGGTTTCTGTTAGAGCTCTTCTACTTCTAACTTCTGGTACATAAAAGAATATGTGTAAAAATTAAATGTACAGTACCAAGAAAAGGGTGTTGGTAGTTTAAAAACACCTAAAGAATCTGATAATACATGGATGGGAGACTGCTTGGTAGTAACAAAGTCCAATACTGCTTTGCTTCAAAGATCAAATGAGATTGGGCATATCCAGTGTGGTGTGGCTTTAGATAAGCTTTGTGGTTTCTGTTAGAGCTCTTCTACTTCTAACTACTGGTACATTAATGAATATGTATAAGGTTGTAGTTTATCCAATATCCCTTTACTACATTACCTCCCCCCCCCCTCCCCTCCCCTCCCCTCCTTATAGCTTCCTTTGTTCTCTCCTCCTCGTGTGTGCGTTATTTGTTTTCTCATACGTCCTAGAGGATGCTGGGATCACATTAAGAACCATGGGGTATAGACGGGATCCGCAGGAGACATGGGCACTTTAAGACTTTCAAAGGGTGTGAACTGTCTCCTCCCTCTATGCCCCTCCTCCAGACTCCAGTTTTAGAATTGTGCCCAGTGAGACTGGATGCACTACAGGGGAGCTCTACTGAGTTTCTCTGAAAAGACTTATGTTAGTTTTTCTTATTTTCAGGGAGGCTGCTGGCAACAGTCTCCCTGCTTCGTGGAACTTAGGGGAGAGAAGTATGACCAACTTCTAGTGAGTTCAATGGCTCTGCTTCTGGCTGACAGGACACCATTAGCTCCTGAGGGTGCTGATCGCTGGGTACGCCTAGATGCCCACTCCCGTAGCCTGCCATCACTCCCTTACAGAGCCAGAAGTCAGAAGACAGGCGAGTAGCAGAAGAACAGAAGACTTCTTCTCCAGTGACGGCATTCTGAGGTACCACGCAGCGAGCGGAATGCTGTGCGCCATGCTTCCACACAAACACAGGCACTGCAGGGTGCAGGGCATGTGGGTGGGTGGGGGGGGGGGCACCCTGGGCAGCATAAATTCCTCACAAAAGGCTGGCAAAAGTGGACATTAGTGCCTGGGCACTGTCCTTACCCCGCCAGCGTAATTAATTATTTGTTTCTGAGCGGGACAGAAGCGTGCCATTACAGCGGCGGGGCTTCTTCCTCACCTCACCAGCACATCTATAGAGCGTTACAAGTCTATCACTATAGAGTTTATTATTTCCCAGACTGTGTACTTTTGGCGCTGGGTTGTGAGCTGAAAAATCCTCTCTGTCCCTCTGACAGATTTACTGTAGGTCTATCCCCGATAAGCCGATGTGTCTGTGGGTACTTGGTACATGTGTGTCAACATGTCGGTGGCTGAATGTTTTTCCCAAGAGGAAACTATATTAGGAATGCAGACATATGATGGTGGCCCTGTTGGCACCACCAATAACTGACTGGGTGAAAGTTTCAATAATATCAGAGTGAGGTTGGATAAATCTGTGTCCCAGACACAGACGTAGAGAATAGATGTGATGTTCATGGCTATGCTTCTTTTCCCTCAGGCCCGCAAAAATGTTACTACACACTGATACTGACTCGGATACTGATTCCTATGTCGACCATAATATTTCCTGATTAGATCCAATATTGGCAAGGAGCATTCAGTACATGATTGTGGATATTAAGGACATATTAACATCACTGAGGACCCTGCTGTTCCTGACAAAGGGGTCTATATGTATGTATATATAGATATATAATGAAAGCTGATGTAACGTTCCTCCATCTCTGTTTGAGAAAGTCTGGGCCAGCTCGACAAGATGGTTTCAAATCCCCAAAAGGTTTCCGATTGTTTATTCATTTCCTGCTGCGGACAGAATAAAGTGGGAGTCACCCCCTGTTCTGCACGGGGCCCTGTCACAAATCCAGCGGATCATATGCAGGAAGCTACATTATTTCTAGTTATGTAACCACGGGTACATTACTTAGACCTGCCATTACATGCGCATGGGTGAGTAGTAGTATTCAAGAATTGGTCGAATACCTTGTCTTCCGATATAGATATCTTGGAGAGATGGGATACTCCTTACGTTGGATCATATCAAGGACACTGCAGCATACTTACGACTGCAAGGGATATAGGACTCTTGAGTTCACGGGCCAATTTCATGGCAGTCTCGGATAGGAGGGCATTGTGGATTCACCAAGGGAATGCTGATGCTGACTCCAAGAAGAAAGGGAGTCTCTTCCCTATGAAGGTGAAGCCTTGTTTGGCAACGGCCTAGTTAATTTGATCTCGGCAGCTCCCGCAGGTAAGTCAACCTTCTTGCCTTATGTTCCCTCTCAACGGATGAAGACGCATCATTGTCTAACGCAGTCATTTTGTCCCAATAGATATGCAAGAAGTTAAGATTCCCCTTTCTTTGCAGGTAGAGGAAGGAGAAGAGGGAAGAGGTCTGTAGCCTCTTCAAGATCGCAGGAGCAGAGATCGTCCTCTGCTTCTGCCAAATCCACTGCATGACGCTGGGGCTCTCTTGCAGGAGCCCGCACCAGTGGGGGCACGTCTAAAACACTTCAGTCAGTTCTGGATTAATTTGGACCTGGACTCGTGGGTTTTACAAATAGTGTCACAAGGGTACAAACTGGGGTTTCAAGACGTTCCCCCTCACCGATTGTTCAAATCGGCCTTAGTCAGCAGGGAGAAGGTTTTTATTCAAGCCTCTTCGTGCTCCCGAAGCCGGACGGCTCAGTCAGACCAATCTTAAATCTGAAATCCCTCAATTTCTACCTGAAGAAATTCAATTTCAAGATGGAATCTCTCAGGGTAGGGATCTCCAGTCCGGAGGAAGGAGATTTCATGGTTTTGGTAGACATAAGGATGCCTAATTACATGTTCCCGTTTAGCCACTGCATCAAGCTACCTGAGGTTTGCAATTCAGGATTGTCATTACCAATTTCAGACGTTGCCGTTTGGTCTGTCCACGGCTCCGAGGATTTTCACCAGGGTGATGGTGGAAATGATGGTTCTCCTTCGCAAGCAAGGAGTCACAATTATGCCGTACTTGGATGATCTCCTGATAAAGGCGAGATCCAGGGACCAGTTGGTGCAAAACATCTACTCTCCCTGACAGTTCTTCAACAACATGGTTGGCTCCTAAACTTGCCAAAATCGCAGTTGGTCCCAATGACGCGGTTGTTGTTTCTGGGAGTCATACTGGACACAGAATAGGCTTTCTTCCAGTGGAAAGGCTATGGAGTTCCAGAGTCTGGTCAAACAAATTCTGAAACCAGCAAGAGTGTTAATCCATCAATGCATTCTGTTGCTGGGGAAGATGGTTGCGGCCTACGAGGCCATTCAGTTTGGCAGGTTCCATGCCAGAGTGTTCCAGTGGGACCTGTTGGACAAGTGGTCCGGATCCCACCTACACATGCACCGGAGGATAATCCTGTCTTCCAAGACCAGAATCTTACTCCATTGGTGGCTGCACAGTTCTCACCTCCTAGAGGGGCGATGGTTCGGGATCCAGGACTGGATCCTAGGGACCATGGATGCAACCCTCCGAGGCTGGGGAGCAGTCACACAGGGGGAAAACATCCAAGGAAGATGGTCAAGTCAGGAAAGTTTTCTCCACATAAATGTTCTGGAGTTAAGGGCCATTTAATAACTGCAGGCACAGTACGCACTGGGACGGGTGCCCAGCATCCTCTACGGACTAAGAGAAAAGGATTTACCGGTAGGTATTAAAATCCTATTTTCTCTAACGTCCTAGAGGATGCTGGGGACTCCGTAAGGACCATGGGGATAGATAGGCTCCGCAGGAGACATGGGTACTTTAAGAAAGACTTTAGTTCTGGGTGTGCACTGGCTCCTCCCTCTATGCCCCTCCTCCAGACCTCAGTTTGATACTGTGCCCAGTGGAGACTGGGTGCTTTTCAGGAGCTCTCCTGAGCTTTCTGACAGAAAGTATTTTGTTAGGTTTTTAATTTTCAGGGAGCACTGCTGGCAACAGACTCCCTCATCGAGGGACTGAGGGGAGAGAAGCAGCCCTACTCTCTGAGTTGCAAGGTCCTGCTTCTTAGGCTACTGGACACCATTAGCTCCAGAGGGATTGGTACGCAGGATCTCACCCTCGCCGTCCGTCCCAGAGCCGCGCCTCCATCCCCCTTGCAGAGCCGGAAGATAGAAGCCGGGTGAGTATGAGAAGAAAAGAAGACTTCAGAGGCGGCAGAAGACTTCATAATCTTCACTGAAGTAACGCACAGCACTGCAGCTGTGCGCCATTGATCCCATACACCTCACACACTCCGGTCACTGTAAGGGTGCAGGGCGCAGGGGGGTGGGGGGGCACCCTGGGCAGCAATATAAACCTCTTTTTGGCAAAAATATAACACATATACAGCGGGGCACTGTATATATGTATGAGCCCCCGCCAATTTTACAGTTTAAGCGGGACAGAAGCCTGCCGCCGAGGGTGCGGGGCTTCTCCCTCAGCACTCACCAGCGCCATTTTTTCTTCACAGCACCGCTGAGAGGAAGCTCCCCGGACTCTCCCCTGCTTATACCACAGTAGACAAGAGAGTTGAAAAGAGGGGGGGGGGGGCACATAATTTGGCGCAAATTACATGCTGCAGTACTACTGGGCAAACATTAAGTTACTGTGTATTCCTGGGTTATATAGCGCTGGGGTGTGTGCTGGCATACTCTCTCTCTGTCTCTCCAAAGGGCCTTGTGGGGAAACTGTCTTCAGAAAAAGCATTCCCTGTGTGTGTGGTGTGTCGGTACACGTGTGTCGACATGTCTGAGGAAGAAGGCTATATTAGAGAGGAGCAGGAGCAAATGAATGTGGTGTCTCCGCCGACAGCTGATTGGATGGATATGTGGAATGTTTTAAATGCTAGTGTAAACTCATTGCACAAAAGATTAGACAAGGCTGAAGCTTTGGGACAGTCAGGGTCTCAACCCATGCCTGATCCTATGTTGCAGGGACTGTCAGGGTCTCATAAGCGCCCACTATCCCAGATTGTTGACACAGATACAGACACGGATTCTGACTCCAGTGTCGATTACGATGATGCAAAGTTACAGCCAAAATTGGCAAAATCCATTCGATATATGATTATGGCAATAAAAGATGTTTTGCACATCAGAGAGGAACCCCCTGTCCCTGACAAGAGGGTACATATGTACAAGGTGAAAAAGCCTGAGGTAACCTTTGAGGGGGTCACATGAGCTGAACGAGTTATGTGAAAAAGCTTGGGAATCTCCAGATAAAAGACTGCAGATTTCCAAAAGGATTCTTATGGCGTATCCTTTCCCATCAACGGATAGGTTACGATGGGAATCCTCCCCTAGGGTGGACAAAGCATTAACACGCTTATCCAAGAAGGTAGCCCTCCCGTCCCAGTATACGGCTACCCTCAAAGAGTCTGCTGACCGCAAACAGGAGATTACCCTGAAGTCCATTTATACACATTCAGGTACCTTACTCAGACCGGCAATTGCGTCGGCCTGGGTGTGTAGTGCTGTAGCGGCATGGACGGATACCTTATCTGAGGGGATGGATACCCTAGATAAGGATACTATTTTATTGACCCTGGGGCATATAAGAGATGCTGTCCTATATATGTGTGTATGCAAACTACAGGTGGTGCTGCAGGGCTCACACCCTTTTACTTGTCTTGTAGAGCAACTCTGGAGCTGTTTCTGGGTCCAGCTGCTGCAAGAAATCAGCTTGAATGCTTCAGGGGCTGGGGCATGGCCAACATGAGCCCACACTGATGGGGGGTGGGGGTGTATAAAGCGATTTAGGGGTCATCCAAGCGCAACCCCACAAAGGCCGCCATGCCCTGCGTGACCCTTTTCTCTTTTCATATGCAGACGAGGGTTGCAGCCAACTATGCCCACTGCTTGGATGACATCACTATATGCAAATCCATCTGCTGCAGGCCTTCCCCCAGGAATGCTTGCAGTAGTTGTTGCATTTGGTTTGTTGTTTGGGGGTGCTTCAGTATTAGGCAGCCTTCTGCCCTCCCACATTCGTCTGAAAATGTGTTCTCCCTGCAGTTGTTGTTCCCAGATGAGAGTTCCCTTGTGCTTCCTCAGTTGAATCTCCTTAACTTGACAGGGGTGTGCCCGAGCAGCCGCCCTCCACAGCCCTATCCCAACACATACTTATCTTGCATATGAGATCTCTTGATCATGAAGATAGTTCTCACAGGGTGAGGTTCATCCATTACATTTTAAAGTAGGAAGGTACAAATTACATATTCAAATTACATATATGTGCTGGATTCAAATGTTTTCCCCCCTTCCTTTCTCAATTGTGCCCATCAGCAGCTATTCTAATGTTGCTGCCAATGGGTGTGACGCATTCATTTCTTCTGTGGGGTACACTGGACTCCACAAGGATTCACATTGTATATGTACACCAGAGTAGGATCTTGATCTGAGGCACCAACAGGCTCAAAGCTTTTGACTGTTCCCAAGATGCTCAGCGCCCCCTCCTCTATAACCTCGCTTCCATGAACAGGGAGCTCAGTTTGTAGTTGGTGCCTTCAGTAGCAGGCCACTTAACAGGGGGCTGCCTCAGGCAGCCTATTCTTAGCTATTAATTTTGGCAAGAAAAGAAGAACTTTTTTTATAAGAATCTACAAGGGCTGCAGCAGGCTAGGTCTAATAGACCTCTTTACTGCAGCTCCATCACTCCCAGTGGCGCAGTATACTCCCGTGCCCCGGTTGCTGGGTCACTGCAGCGGAGGCTCCGGTTTCTTCCTAAGGTCAGTCACACACACACCGCCCTCCGGGATCACGAGGCCGCTGATGGGGGAGGGCCGTGTGCGCACTGGCGTGGACACTGATTACTGGGCAGCCGCTCCACTAGCCACCAGGGACAGTTAAGGAGCACAGCTCTGGGGTTTTTTCTCCTATATTAACCCCATTTTGTACTACCCGCAGTGCATTGTGATAGGTAATGGGGCCTAATTCAGGTTGGATCGCAATCCAACTGCAAAAACTGCTAAGAGCATACGCATCCGCCTGCATTTTCTGCGGCACCCCGCAGATAATGCGATCACCTCTGCCTGTGAATCGGTGAAGGGGGGGGGAGGGGGGTCAACAACACTCCATTTCCAAGTCGGAGATGGAGCGGTGCGGGGGCACGGTTTCAAAATGGGGTCGGCAACGGAGAAACAGGAGGCGTGGCCAGAGCAGCTGCATGACATCACATGGGCCGGACTCTGCCAGTGGAGCCCCAGCGTCATGAGGTAGATTTTGTAGAGGCCGGGGAGGACTTCTGTTCCTGGGAACTAGCTGTGTTGTGCAGCTTTATTCCTCTGCCCCTACCTCTGGCAAGAAAGGACGCACCTCGCACTTTCTTGTTTCTTTGTGACCAAAAGGACTGCATTTGATAATGCGGAGCTTTCTTATGCTGTGAGGGAACATAAGGTAAAAAATTTGATTTTCCAACTGTAGCTGTGCGTGTTAATGCTTTGTCCATCCTATGGGAGGATTTCCATCGTAACCTATCCGTTGATGGAAAAGGATACGCCATAAGAATCCTTTTGGAAATCTGCAGTCTTTTATCTGGAGATTCCCAAGCTTTTTCACATAACTCGTTCAGCTCGTGTGACCCCCTCAAAGGTTACCTCAGGCTTCTTTCCCTTGTACATATGTACCCTCTTGTCAGGGACAGGGGGTTCCTCTGTGATGTGCAAAACATCTTTTATTGCCATAATCATATATCGAATGGATTTTGCCAATTTTGGCTGTAACTTTGCATCATCGTAATCGACACTGGAGTCAGAATCCGTGTCGGTATCTGTGTCAACAATCTGGGATAGTGGGCGCTTATGAGACCCTGACAGTCCCTGCAACATAGGATCAGGCATGGGTTGAGTCCCTGACTGTCCCAAAGCTTCAGCCTTGTCTAATCTTTTGTACAATGAGTTTACACTAGCATTTAAAACATTCCACATATCCATCCAATCAGGTGTCAGCGGAGACACCACATTCATTTGCTCCCGCTCCTCTCTAATATAGCCTTCTTCCTCAGACATGTCGACACACGTGTACCGACACACCACACACACAGGGAATACTTTTTCTGAAGACATTTTCCCCACAAGGCCCTTTGGAGAGACAGAGAGAGAGTATGCCAGCACACTCCCCAGCGCTATATAACCCAGGAATAACACAGTAACTTAATGTTTGTCCAGTAGCGCTGCTGTATGTAATTTGCGCCGAATTATGTGCCCCCCCTCTCTTTTCAACCCTCTTCTCTACCGTGGTATAAGCAGGGGAGAGTCCGGGGAGCTTCCTCTCAGCGGTGCTGCGGAGAAAAAATGGCGCTGGTGAGTGCTGAGGGAGAAGCCCCGCCCCCTCGGCGGCGGGCTTCTGTCCCGCTTAAACTGTAAAATTGGTGGGGGCTCATACATATATACAGTGCCCAGCTGTATATATGTTATATTTTTGCCAAAAAGAGGTTTATATTGCTGCCCAGGGCGCCCCCCCTGCGCCCTGCACCCTTACAGTGACCGGAGTATGTGAGGTGTATGGGAGCAATGGCGCACAGCTGTAGTGCTGTGCGCTACCTCAGTGAAGATCATGAACTCTGTGGAGCCCGTCTATCCCCATGGTCCTTACGGAGTCCCCAGCATCCTCTAGGACGTTAGAGAAACTAGGATTTTAATACCTACCGGTAAATCCTTTTCTCTTAGTCTGTTGAGGATGCTGGGCACCCGTCCCAGTGTGTACTGTGTCTGCAGTTATTAAATGGCCCTTAACTCCAGAACATTTATGTGGAGACAACTTTCCTGACTTGACCATCTTCCTTGGACGTTTTCCCCCTGTGTGACTGCTCCCCAGCCTCGGAGGGTTGCATCTGTGGTCCCTAGGATCCAGTCCTGGATCCCGAACCATCGCCCCTCTAGGAGGTGAGAACTGTGCAGCCACCAATGGAGTGAGATTCTGGTCTTGGAAGACAGGATTATCCTCCGGTGCATGTGTAGGTGGGATCCGGACCAATTGTCCAACAGGTCCCACTGGAACACTCTGGCATGGAACCTGCCAAACTGAATGGTCTCGTAGGCCACAACCATCTTCCCCAGCAACTGAATGCATTGATGGATTAACACTCTTGCTGGTTTCAGAATTTGTTTGACCAGACTCTGGATCTCCATAGCCTTTCCAGTGGAAGAAAACCTCTTCTGTGTCCAGTATGTGTTATGATTCCAGCACTCTGGTCAGAGAAGATCTTATGGCAAGGACCGGAGCACTGGAACGGAATGCTGGGGAAGGGAGCAGGACAGGAAAATAGCCCTTGGCGCCCTAACTCTGTTGTCTCACCCGTGTTGTCAGAAATCCCCTGCGAGACTATGGTTTCTTGAGCCCTTGGCAGCCGCGTTTGAAGGGCGGATTATGTCTGCCCAACTTCGATGCCCCCCGGTCTTAATGAGAGACAAAGGGAAACCCGAGACAGGGTGATAACAAGAGGCCCTCTAACTAAACAACCAGGCCAGGGGCTAAGCAAACTCAAAACTATAATATGTGCTGAGAAACCGCCAGGAAAAAGGACAACCAAAATATCCACTTGTCCAATTCTCCTACCCGGCACCGCCGAGTACCAGAGAGGACTTGTGGAAGCGGAACCCTCCGCAAATGCTCCAAACACAAAATATAAAAGGTAAAGCGGCTGAGCCGCAACACACGGCAGAGCCGCAACTCACGAACACCACTGGATATAAAACGGTGATCAGTCAGGACTCCAGGGAACCAAACGACCTCTTGGGATGAGATGACAACTCCCGAATACCGGACTTCTGCGGACTGGAATGACCGGATACAGCAGGACTGGAAACAGACTCTCAGCAAACAAAGGCAGCATGCAGGAAGCTATTACCGGCATCTGTGAGAAGCCCTGGGAGTGTATTTAACAAGGAGTCCTCCAATCAGCTGCTAAAGGCTGATTAGAATAAATGCCGTGCAGCTGCCTTGCTGCACGGCCAGAGAGCAGGTGAATATCTTAATTTCCTAAAGCCTAGCAACGGGGAACGCGGTCCACCAGTGGCGTCCCCGTTGCTAGGGTCCGTGCGGCTCAGCGCGCCCGGCGTCTAGCATTGCTAGGGAGCCGGCGGCTGTACGTGCATGGCATCTCTAGTTGATAGGCGGGCCGCGCAGACCATCAAGCGGACCCCGGCGCCTAACAGTACCCCCCCCTTGAGGAGGGGTCAAGGAACCCCTAAAGCCAGGTTTCTGAGGAAATTCCCGAAAAAATGCCCTCTTGAGCCTCGGGGCATGAAGATCCTTATCCAGGACCCAAGACCTTTCCTCCGGACCATAGCCTTTCCAGTGAACCAGAAAATACAGCCGATCCCGGGACAATTTGGAATCGAGAACCTTCTCTACCAAGAACTCCTGTTGTCCCTGTACATCCACTGGAGATCTACCCTGAGAGATCTTCCGAGGAAATCTACTGGAAGAAACGTATTGTTTCAACAGGGAACAATGAAACGTATTTCCAATCCTGAGAGATCTTGGTAAACGTAACCGAAAGGCAACTGGGTTGACTCTTTTAATAATAAGAAATGGCCCAATAAATTTGGGTCCCAGTCTAGCTGAGGATTGTCGAAGCCTGATGTTGCGAGTCGACAACCACACCCTATCTCCCACCTTAAAAGTGCAAGGACGTCGGAGCCTGTCAGAAAATTTCTTCTCTCGAAAGGCCGCTTTTCTGAGAGCAAGGTGCACCTTTTTCCAAATGGCTCTGAGATGGGAGGTTAAGGTAAGCGAGGAGACTGAGGAATGATGAAAAAAAGAATTAGATCTGGGGTGAAAACCAAAAACTGAAAAGAATGGAGACTCTTTAGTGGAGGAATGACAAGAATTATTGTAAGCAAATTCAGCCAACGGAAGAAACTCGGACCAATCATTCTGGAGTTTGGCTGAATACAAGCGCAAATATTGTTTCAATGATTGGTTAACTCGTTCGGTTTGCCCGTTGGATTGTGGGTGGTAACCGGATGTTAACGACAATTTCATCTTCAATGAGGCACAAAAACATTTCCAGAATTGTGCGATGAATTGTGGACCCCGATCAGAAACAATATCAGTAGGCAACCCATGAAGCCTGAATACATGGCGGAGAAACAAAACTGCCAACCCTTGGGCAGAAGGCAATCGGGGAAGAGCAATAAAATGAGCCATTTTACTAAAACGGTCCACTACCACCCATATGACTCGGAATCCGGCTGAAAGGGGAAGGTCAACCACAAAATCCATGGAAATATGAGACCACGGCCGGAGAGGAACATTTACGGGCATAAGTTGCCCGATGGGCAAGGAACGGGGAACCTTATGCTGTGCACAAACCTGACTTGAATAAACAAATTCCTTGACGTCTTTAGAAAGACCAGGCCACCATACTGAGCGAGAGACTAACTCCAATGTCTTAGAGACTCCTGGATGCCCTGAAACTTTGTTATCATGGAATTCCGTTAAAACAGTAACTCTCAAAAACTCAGGGACGTAAAGACGACCAGCAGGAGTAATTCTAGGAGCTTGGTGTTGAAGCTGTTTTAACTGGGTAAATAAATCTTGTGTGAGGCCCGCCCAGATGACCGAAGATGGAAGTATGGGGGTAACAGGATTGTTATTGTGAACCGGAAGAAAGCTATGTGACAGGGCATCAGCCTTAGTATTCTTGGAACCAGGCCTGAAAGTGATTATAAATTTGAAACGCGTAAAAAATAATGCCCAACGTGCCTGCCGGGCATTAAGCCGCTTAGCCGATTCAATCTATTGCAGGTTCTTATGGTCAGTCAATACCGAAATAGTATGTTTTGCTCCCTCCAGCCAATGCCTCCACTCCTCGAAAGCCCATTTTACCGCCAGTAACTCCCGATTACCAACGTCATAGTTGGATTCAGCGGAGGAGAATTTCCTGGACATAAAGGCACAAGGATGTAACTCCAGAGACTCCGGATCCTTTTGAGAAAGGATAGCCCCCACTCCAACCTCCGAGGCATCAACCTCCACCACAAAGGGCAATTCCGGATTAGGATGTCAGAGGACTGGAGCCGAGACAAAGGCTTGTTTCAAGGCCCGGAAGGACAACTCAGCTTCACGCGACCAGTTGGTAGGATCCGCTCCTTTCTTTGTCAGAGCTACAATGGGAGCAACCAGGTCAGAAAAAGAATGAATGAACCTCCTATAATAATTCGCAAACCCTAAAAAACGCTTAATTGCTTTTAAATTGGTGGGTTGCGCCCAACTAAGGATGGCCTGGAGTTTCTTTGGTTCCATGGAAAATTATGTACCCTAAAAAAGATACTTCCGTGACATGAAACTCACACTTCTCCAGCTTGGCATATAAATGATTCTCACATAACTTTTGAAGAACCAGACGCACCTGGGTAACATGTTGTTCCATTGATTTAGAAAAAATCAGGATGTCGTCTAAGTAAACGACCACGAATTTCCCTAGGAAGTCACGGAGCACATCGTTAATGAGGTCTTGAAAAACTGCCGGAGCATTGGACAGGCCGAACGGCATCACCAGGTATTCGTAGTGACCCGACTGAGTACTGAAGGCCGTTTTCCACTCATCTCCAGATTTAATTCGGATGAGGTTGTACGCTCCTCTAAGGTCAATTTTAGAAAAAATCACAGCAGAACGTAACTGATCAAAGAGTACAGAAATCAACGGCAAAGGATAGGTGTTTTTAACTGAGATCTTATTCAGGGCTCTAAAATCAATGCAAGGTCTAAGCGAGCCATCCTTTTTCTCCACAAAGAAGAAGCCTGCACTTAAAGGAGATTTTGATGGTCTAATAAATCCTTTCTCAAGGCTCTCCTTTACATAATCATTCATAGCCGCAGTTTCTGGCCCGGATAATGCATATAATCTTCCCTTTGGCAATGCGGCACCAGGAATTAACTCAATAGCACAATCATAAGGCCGATGGGGAGGCAGAATGTCCGCATTGCCTTTGGAGAAAACATCAGCAAACTCCTGGTATTCCACCGGAATGAGTTCTGGAATGATAGCTGCTACTCTGACTGGAAACGTGATACATTCCTTATCACAAAAAGTACCCCAATGTGAAATCTTCCCCGACCGCCAATCAATGGTGGGATTATGAAAGGCCAGCCAAGGGTGACCCAGAACAACTGGAACTGCTGGGCAATGTGTAAGAAAGAACTCGATTTTCTCGGAATGTAGAGCTCCTACTGTAAGTAGTACAGGGGGTGTACGGAGAGAAATAATCCCATTAGACAGCGGACTCCCATCTAAGCCATGCATGGTGACACACCTACCCTACAAGGTGAAAAAGCCTGAGGTAACCTTTGAGGGGGTCACATGAGCTGAACGAGTTATGTGAAAAAGCTTGGGAATCTCCAGATAAAAGACTGCAGATTTCTAAAAGGATTCTTATGGCGTATCCTTTCCCATCAATGGATAGGTTACGATGGGAATCCTACCCTAGGGTGGACAAAGCATTAACACGCTTATCCAAGAAGGTAGCCCTCCCGTCCCAGTATACGGCTACCCTCAAAGAGTCTGCTGACCGCAAACAGGAGATTACCCTGAAGTCCATTTATACACATTCAGGTACCTTACTCAGACCGGCAATTGCGTCGGCCTGGGTGTGTAGTGCTGTAGCGGCATGGACGGATACCTTATCTGAGGGGATGGATACCCTAGATAAGGATACTATTTTATTGACCTTGGGGCATATAAGAGATGCTGTCCTATATATGTGTGTATGCAAACTACAGGTGGTGCTGCAGGGCTCACACCCTTTTACTTGTCTTGTAGAGCAACTCTGGAGCTGTTTCTGGGTCCAGCTGCTGCAAGAAATCAGCTTGAATGCTTCAGGGGCTGGGGCATGGCCAACATGAGCCCACACTGATGGGGGGTGGGGGTGTATAAAGCGATTTAGGGGTCATCCAAGCGCAACCCCACAAAGGCCGCCATGCCCTGCGTGACCCTTTTCTCTTTTCATATGCAGACGAGGGTTGCAGCCAACTATGCCCACTGCTTGGATGACATCACTATATGCAAATCCATCTGCTGCAGGCCTTCCCCCAGGAATGCTTGCAGTAGTTGTTGCATTTGGTTTGTTGTTTGGGGGTGCTTCAGTATTAGGCAGCCTTCTGCCCTCCCACATTCGTCTGAAAATGTGTTCTCCCTGCAGTTGTTGTTCCCAGATGAGAGTTCCCTTGTGCTTCCTCAGTTGAATCTCCTTAACTTGACAGGGGTGTGCCCGAGCAGCCGCCCTCCACAGCCCTATCCCAACACATACTTATCTTGCATATGAGATCTCTTGATCATGAAGATAGTTCTCACAGGGTGAGGTTCATCCATTACATTTTAAAGTAGGAAGGTACAAATTACATATTCAAATTACATATATGTGCTGGATTCAAATGTTTTCCCCCCTTCCTTTCTCAATTGTGCCCATCAGCAGCTATTCTAATGTTGCTGCCAATGGGTGTGACGCATTCATTTCTTCTGTGGGGTACACTGGACTCCACAAGGATTCACATTGTATATGTACACCAGAGTAGGATCTTGATCTGAGGCACCAACAGGCTCAAAGCTTTTGACTGTTCCCAAGATGCTCAGCGCCCCCTCCTCTATAACCTCGCTTCCATGAACAGGGAGCTCAGTTTGTAGTTGGTGCCTTCAGTAGCAGGCCACTTAACAGGGGGCTGCCTCAGGCAGCCTATTCTTAGCTATTAATTTTGGCAAGAAAAGAAGAACTTTTTTTATAAGAATCTACAAGGGCTGCAGCAGGCTAGGTCTAATAGACCTCTTTACTGCAGCTCCATCACTCCCAGTGGCGCAGTATACTCCCGTGCCCCGGTTGCTGGGTCACTGCAGCGGAGGCTCCGGTTTCTTCCTAAGGTCAGTCACACACACACCGCCCTCCGGGATCACGAGGCCGCTGATGGGGGCGGGCCGTGTGCGCACTGGCGTGGACACTGATTACTGGGCAGCCGCTCCACTAGCCACCAGGGACAGTTAAGGAGCACAGCTCTGGGGTTTTTTCTCCTATATTAACCCCATTTTGTACTACCCGCAGTGCATTGTGATAGGTAATGGGGCCTAATTCAGGTTGGATCGCAATCCAACTGCAAAAACTGCTAAGAGCATACGCATCCGCCTGCATTTTCTGCGGCACCCCGCAGATAATGCGATCACCTCTGCCTGTGAATCGGTGAAGGGGGGGGGAGGGGGGTCAACGACACTCCATTTCCAAGTCGGAGATGGAGCGGTGCGGGGGCACGGTTTCAAAATGGGGTCGGCAACGGAGAAACAGGAGGCGTGGCCAGAGCAGCTGCATGACATCACATGGGCCGGACTCTGCCAGTGGAGCCCCAGCGTCATGAGGTAGATTTTGTAGAGGCCGGGGAGGACTTCTGTTCCTGGGAACTAGCTGTGTTGTGCAGCTTTATTCCTCTGCCCCTACCTCTGGCAAGAAAGGACGCACCTCGCACTTTCTTGTTTCTTTGTGACCGAAAGGACTGCATTTGATAATGCGGAGCTTTCTTATGCTGTGAGGGAACATAAGGTAAAAAATTTGATTTTCCAACTGTAGCTGTGCGTGTTAATGCTTTGTCCATCCTACGGGAGGATTTCCATCGTAACCTATCCGTTGATGGAAAAGGATACGCCATAAGAATCCTTTTGGAAATCTGCAGTCTTTTATCTGGAGATTCCCAAGCTTTTTCACATAACTCGTTCAGCTCGTGTGACCCCCTCAAAGGTTACCTCAGGCTTCTTTCCCTTGTACATATGTACCCTCTTGTCAGGGACAGGGGGTTCCTCTGTGATGTGCAAAACATCTTTTATTGCCATAATCATATATCGAATGGATTTTGCCAATTTTGGCTGTAACTTTGCATCATCGTAATCGACACTGGAGTCAGAATCCGTGTCGGTATCTGTGTCAACAATCTGGGATAGTGGGCGCTTATGAGACCCTGACAGTCCCTGCAACATAGGATCAGGCATGGGTTGAGTCCCTGACTGTCCCAAAGCTTCAGCCTTGTCTAATCTTTTGTACAATGAGTTTACACTAGCATTTAAAACATTCCACATATCCATCCAATCAGGTGTCAGCGGAGACACCACATTCATTTGCTCCCGCTCCTCTCTAATATAGCCTTCTTCCTCAGACATGTCGACACACGAGTACCGACACACCACACACACAGGGAATACTTTTTCTGAAGACATTTTCCCCACAAGGCCCTTTGGAGAGACAGAGAGAGAGTATGCCAGCACACTCCCCAGCGCTATATAACCCAGGAATAACACAGTAACTTAATGTTTGTCCAGTAGCGCTGCTGTATGTAATTTGCGCCGAATTATGTGCCCCCCCTCTCTTTTCAACCCTCTTCTCTACCGTGGTATAAGCAGGGGAGAGTCCGGGGAGCTTCCTCTCAGCGGTGCTGTGGAGAAAAAATGGCGCTGGTGAGTGCTGAGGGAGAAGCCCCGCCCCCTCGGCGGCGGGCTTCTGTCCCGCTTAAACTGTAAAATTGGTGGGGGCTCATACATATATACAGTGCCCAGCTGTATATATGTTATATTTTTGCCAAAAAGAGGTTTATATTGCTGCCCAGGGCGCCCCCCCTGCGCCCTGCACCCTTACAGTGACCGGAGTATGTGAGGTGTATGGGAGCAATGGCGCACAGCTGCAGTGCTGTGCGCTACCTCAGTGAAGATCATGAACTCTGTGGAGCCCGTCTATCCCCATGGTCCTTACGGAGTCCCCAGCATCCTCTAGGACGTTAGAGAAACTAGGATTTTAATACCTACCGGTAAATCCTTTTCTCTTAGTCTGTTGAGGATGCTGGGCACCCGTCCCAGTGTGTACTGTGTCTGCAGTTATTAAATGGCCCTTAACTCCAGAACATTTATGTGGAGACAACTTTCCTGACTTGACCATCTTCCTTGGACGTTTTCCCCCTGTGTGACTGCTCCCCAGCCTCGGAGGGTTGCATCTGTGGTCCCTAGGATCCAGTCCTGGATCCCGAACCATCGCCCCTCTAGGAGGTGAGAACTGTGCAGCCACCAATGGAGTGAGATTCTGGTCTTGGAAGACAGGATTATCCTCCGGTGCATGTGTAGGTGGGATCCGGACCAATTGTCCAACAGGTCCCACTGGAACACTCTGGCATGGAACCTGCCAAACTGAATGGTCTCGTAGGCCACAACCATCTTCCCCAGCAACTGAATGCATTGATGGATTAACACTCTTGCTGGTTTCAGAATTTGTTTGACCAGACTCTGGATCTCCATAGCCTTTCCAGTGGAAGAAAACCTCTTCTGTGTCCAGTATGTGTTATGATTCCAGCACTCTGGTCAGAGAAGATCTTATGGCAAGGACCGGAGCACTGGAACGGAATGCTGGGGAAGGGAGCAGGACAGGAAAATAGCCCTTGGCGCCCTAACTCTGTTGTCTCACCCGTGTTGTCAGAAATCCCCTGCGAGACTATGGTTTCTTGAGCCCTTGGCAACCGCGTTTGAAGGGCGGATTATGTCTGCCCAACTTCGATGCCCCCCGGTCTTAATGAGAGACAAAGGGAAACCCGAGACAGGGTGATAACAAGAGGCCCTCTAACTAAACAACCAGGCCAGGGGCTAAGCAAACTCAAAACTATAATATGTGCTGAGAAACCGCCAGGAAAAAGGACAACCAAAATATCCACTTGTCCAATTCTCCTACCCGGCACCGCCGAGTACCAGAGAGGACTTGTGGAAGCGGAACCCTCCGCAAATGCTCCAAACACAAAATATAAAAGGTAAAGCGGCTGAGCCGCAACACACGGCAGAGCCGCAACTCACGAACACCACTGGATATAAAACGGTGATCAGTCAGGACTCCAGGGAACCAAACGACCTCTTGGGATGAGATGACAACTCCCGAATACCGGACTTCTGCGGACTGGAATGACCGGATACAGCAGGACTGGAAACAGACTCTCAGCAAACAAAGGCAGCATGCAGGAAGCTATTACCGGCATCTGTGAGAAGCCCTGGGAGTGTATTTAACAAGGAGTCCTCCAATCAGCTGCTAAAGGCTGATTAGAATAAATGCCGTGCAGCTGCCTTGCTGCACGGCCAGAGAGCAGGTGAATATCTTAATTTCCTAAAGCCTAGCAACGGGGAACGCGGTCCACCAGTGGCGTCCCCGTTGCTAGGGTCCGTGCGGCTCAGCGCGCCCGGCGTCTGGCATTGCTAGGGAGCCGGCGGCTGTACGTGCATGGCATCTCTAGTTGCTAGGCGCCGGGCCGCGCAGACCATCAAGCGGACCCCGGCGCCTAACAGTACCCCCCCCCTTGAGGAGGGGTCAAGGAACCCCTAAAGCCAGGTTTCTGAGGAAATTCCCGGAAAAATGCCCTCTTGAGCCTCGGGGCATGAAGATCCTTATCCAGGACCCAAGACCTTTCCTCCGGACCATAGCCTTTCCAGTGAACCAGAAAATACAGCCGATCCCGGGACAATTTGGAATCGAGAACCTTCTCTACCAAGAACTCCTGTTGTCCCTGTACATCCACTGGAGATCTACCCTGAGAGATCTTCCGAGGAAATCTACTGGAAGAAACGTATTGTTTCAACAGGGAACAATGAAACGTATTTCCAATCCTGAGAGATCTTGGTAAATGTAACCGAAAGGCAACTGGGTTGACTCTTTTAATAATAAGAAATGGCCCAATAAATTTGGGTCCCAGTCTAGCTGAGGATTGTCGAAGCCTGATGTTGCGAGTCGACAACCACACCCTATCTCCCACCTTAAAAGTGCAAGGACGTCGGAGCCTGTCAGAAAATTTCTTCTCTCGAAAGGCCGCTTTTCTGAGAGCAAGGTGCACCTTTTTCCAAATGGCTCTGAGATGGGAGGTTAAGGTAAGCGAGGAGACTGAGGAATGATGAAAAAAAGAATTAGCTCTGGGGTGAAAACCAAAAACTGAAAAGAATGGAGACTCTTTAGTGGAGGAATGACAAGAATTATTGTAAGCAAATTCAGCCAACGGAAGAAACTCGGACCAATCATTCTGGAGTTTGGCTGAATACAAGCGCAAATATTGTTTCAATGATTGGTTAACTCGTTCGGTTTGCCCGTTGGATTGTGGGTGGTAACCGGATGTTAACGACAATTTCATCTTCAATGAGGCACAAAAACATTTCCAGAATTGTGCGATGAATTGTGGACCCCGATCAGAAACAATATCAGTAGGCAACCCATGAAGCCTGAATACATGGCGGAGAAACAAAACTGCCAACCCTTGGGCAGAAGGCAATCGGGGAAGAGCAATAAAATGAGCCATTTTACTAAAACGGTCCACTACCACCCATATGACTCGGAATCCGGCTGAAAGGGGAAGGTCAACCACAAAATCCATGGAAATATGAGACCACGGCCGGAGAGGAACATTTACGGGCATAAGTTGCCCGATGGGCAAGGAACGGGGAACCTTATGCTGTGCACAAACCTGACTTGAATAAACAAATTCCTTGACGTCTTTAGAAAGACCAGGCCACCATACTGAGCGAGAGACTAACTCCAATGTCTTAGAGACTCCTGGATGCCCTGAAACTTTGTTATCATGGAATTCCGTTAAAACAGTAACTCTCAAAAACTCAGGGACGTAAAGACGACCAGCAGGAGTAATTCTAGGAGCTTGGTGTTGGAGCTGTTTTAACTGGGTAAATAAATCTTGTGTGAGGCCCGCCCAGATGACCGAAGATGGAAGTATGGGGGTAACAGGATTGTTATTGTGAACCGGAAGAAAGCTATGTGACAGGGCATCAGCCTTAGTATTCTTGGAACCAGGCCTGAAAGTGATTATAAATTTGAAACGCGTAAAAAATAATGCCCAACGTGCCTGCCGGGCATTAAGCCGCTTAGCCGATTCAATCTATTGCAGGTTCTTATGGTCAGTCAATACCGAAATAGTATGTTTTGCTCCCTCCAGCCAATGCCTCCACTCCTCGAAAGCCCATTTTACCGCCAGTAACTCCCGATTACCAACGTCATAGTTGGATTCAGCGGAGGAGAATTTCCTGGACATAAAGGCACAAGGATGTAACTCCAGAGACTCCGGATCCTTTTGAGAAAGGATAGCCCCCACTCCAACCTCCGAGGCATCAACCTCCACCACAAAGGGCAATTCCGGATTAGGATGTCAGAGGACTGGAGCCGAGACAAAGGCTTGTTTCAAGGCCCGGAAGGACAACTCAGCTTCACGCGACCAGTTGGTAGGATCCGCTCCTTTCTTTGTCAGAGCTACAATGGGAGCAACCAGGTCAGAAAAAGAATGAATAAACCTCCTATAATAATTCGCAAACCCTAAAAAACGCTTAATTGCTTTTAAATTGGTGGGTTGCGCCCAACTAAGGATGGCCTGGAGTTTCTTTGGTTCCATGGAAAATTATGTACCCTAAAAAAGATACTTCCGTGACATGAAACTCACACTTCTCCAGCTTGGCATATAAATGATTCTCACATAACTTTTGAAGAACCAGACGCACCTGGGTAACATGTTGTTCCATTGATTTAGAAAAAATCAGGATGTCGTCTAAGTAAACGACCACGAATTTCCCTAGGAAGTCACGGAGCACATCGTTAATGAGGTCTTGAAAAACTGCCGGAGCATTGGACAGGCCGAACGGCATCACCAGGTATTCGTAGTGACCCGACTGAGAACTGAAGGCCGTTTTCCACTCATCTCCAGATTTAATTCGGATGAGGTTGTACGCTCCTCTAAGGTCAATTTTAGAAAAAATCACAGCAGAACGTAACTGATCAAAGAGTACAGAAATCAACGGCAAAGGATAGGTGTTTTTAACTGAGATCTTATTCAGGGCTCTAAAATCAATGCAAGGTCTAAGCGAGCCATCCTTTTTCTCCACAAAGAAGAAGCCTGCACTTAAAGGAGATTTTGATGGTCTAATAAATCCTTTCTCAAGGCTCTCCTTTACATAATCATTCATAGCCGCAGTTTCTGGCCCGGATAATGCATATAATCTTCCCTTTGGCAATGCGGCACCAGGAATTAACTCAATAGCACAATCATAAGGCCGATGGGGAGGCAGAATGTCCGCATTGCCTTTGGAGAAAACATCAGCAAACTCCTGGTATTCCACCGGAATGAGTTCTGGAATGATAGCTGCTACTCTGACTGGAAACGTGATACATTCCTTATCACAAAAAGTACCCCAATGTGAAATCTTCCCCGACCGCCAATCAATGGTGGGATTATGAAAGGCCAGCCAAGGGTGACCCAGAACAACTGGAACTGCTGGGCAATGTGTAAGAAAGAACTCGATTTTCTCGGAATGTAGAGCTCCTACTGTAAGTAGTACAGGGGGTGTACGGAGAGAAATAATCCCATTAGACAGCGGACTCCCATCTAAGCCATGCATGGTGACACACCTACCCAAAGGTAACTGAGGAATGCCTAAGGCCTTAGCCCAAGTTAAATCCATAAAGTTTCCTGCAGCTCCACTGTCAACAAAAGCCGACACCAAAGAACTGAGGCTGCCAAAGGAAACTTTAACTGGGACTAAAAGGGAGTTATTCGAGGAGATAAGCTGCAGACCTAGGTGAACCCCCTCACAATTCACCTGGTCAAAGCGTTTCCCGACTTGTTCGGACAATTACGAGCAAAATGTCCCTTACCCCCACAGTACAGACAAAGACCAGAATTTTGCCTTCTGGCTCTTTCTTCAGGAGACAGCCGGGAGAGACCCATCTGCATGGTCTCCTCTACGTCTTCAGGAATGGAATATACACACGGACTTGTCCTTACAGGTGCTCCTTTTTCAGCCCTCCGCTCTCTGAGACGACGATCAATCTTAATAGAAAGCTCCATGAGTTTATCGAGAGTCTCAGGAGCAGGGTACTGAAGGAGACTGTCTTTTATAGACTCTGATAAGCCGAGGCGAAACTGACTGCGCAGGGCTGGGTCATTCCAGCCACAGTCGTTCGACCAACGGCGAAACTCCGTACAATAAACCTCTGCAGGATTTCTACCCTGTCTGAGAGGGCGCAACTGACTTTCAGCGGACGCCTCTCTATCAGGGTCATCATACAAGAGCCCTAAAGACTCAAAAAAAGCGTCAATTGACAACAATGCCGGATCCTCTGCTCTTAAACCAAATGCCCAGGTCTGAGGATCCCCCTGGAGCAAAGAAATAATAAACCCGACCCGCTGAGATTCAGTACCCGAGGAAGTCGGTCTTAAACGAAAATAAAGTTTACAGGATTCTTTAAAATTAAAAAACTCTTTTCTATCACCAGAAAAACGGTCAGGCAAATGCATCTTTGGTTCAGGGACTACCCTTGGGGAAGCTCGCAAAAGATCTTCCTGCGACTTCACCCGAAGAGAAAGATCCTGAACCATCTGAGTAAGTTCTTGAATCTGGCTGACTAAGAGCTGACCAGGATTTGGCCCTAAACCTGTTGGATTCATGAGGCCGATAAACTCTCACAAAACTGAATGAGAAAAAATTAAACCCCGTTTAATTTTAAGTTTTGGTATGGCCGGTAATAATGTTATGATTCCAGCACTCTGGTCAGAGAAGATCTTATGGCAAGGACTGGAGCACTGGAACGGAATGCTGGGGAAGGGAGCAGGACAGGAAAATAGCCCCTGGCGCCCTAACTCTGTTGTCTCACCCGTGTTGTCAGAAATCCCCTGCAAGACTATGGTTTCTTGAGCCCTTGGCAGCCGCGTTTGAAGGGCGGATTATGTCTGCCCAACTTCGATGCCCCCCCGGTCTTAATGAGAGACAAAGGGAAACCTGAGACAGGGTGATAACAAGAGGCCCTCTAACTAAACAACCAGGCCAGGGGCTAAGCAAACTCAAAACTATAATAAGTAGACAAGTCAAAATTTCAAACCCCCTGTTATGGTGTAGGGTACCTGGCCTTCTCTGATGTAATCAGAGTTAGATTTGATTCAGTGATTTTATAAAAACAGCTAGGAAGCACAATTTAGCAGTGGGTTGCAGAGAAAAAAAATATGCTGGCAGAAAAATCCAATTGAGTGATTAAACAGCTCTTCATTTTCTGGCTTTATTTTTATGCTAACAAATTTGTTCTCTGAAAAGTGTCCACAAAGCCAAGTCTCTGATTAACACCTTTGTAAGGATGGTTTTTCACCTATTACTAAATTAAACTTGCTTCATTGGAAAGGCAGCAAGATGCATCCTCATTTCAATGGTAAGTCAACCTTCTTGCCCTATGTTCCCTGTCAACGGATGAAGACGCATCATTATCTACCGCAGTCATTTTGGCCCAATAGATATGCAAGAAGTTTAGATTCCCCTTTCTTTGCAGGTAGAGGAAGGAAAAGGAAGAGGTCTGTAGCCTCTTCAAGATCGCAGGACCAGAGATTGTCCTCTGCTTCTGCCAAATCCACTGCATGACACTGGGGCTTTCTTGCAGGAGCCCACACCAGTGGGGGCACGTCTAAAACTCTTCAGTCAGTTCTGGATTCATTCGGACCTGGACTCGTGGGTTTTACAAATAGTGTCCCAAGGGTACAAACTGGGGTTTCAAGACGTTCCCCCTCACCGATTGTTCAAATTGGCCTTAGTCAGCAGGGAGAAGGTTTTTATTCAAGCCTCTTCATGGTCCCGAAGCCGGACGGCTCAGTCAGACCAATCTTAAATCTGAAATCCCTCAATTTCTTCCTAAAGAAATTCAATTTCAAGATGGAATTTCTCAGGGCAGTGATCTCCAGTCCGGAGGACGGAGATTTCATGGTTTTGGTAGACATAAAGGATGCCTACTTACATGTTCCCATTTAGCCACTGCCTCAAGCTACCTAAGGTTTGCAATTCAGGATTGTCATTACCAATTTCAGACATTGCCGTTTGGTCTGTCCACGGCTCCGAGGATTTTCACCAGGGTGATGGCGGAAATTATGGTTCTCCTTCGCAAGCAAGGAGTCACAATTATCCCGTACTTGGATGATCTCCTGATAAAGGCGAGATCCAGGGACCAGTTGGTGCAAAACATTGCACTCTCCCTGACAGTTCTTCAACAACATGGTTGGCTCCTAAACTTGCCAAAATCGCAGTTGGTCCCAATGACGCGGTTGTTGTTTTTGGGAGTCATACTGTTAGGCGCCGGGGTCCGCTTGATGGTCTGCGCGGCCCGGCACCTAGCAACTAGAGACGCCGTGCACGTACAGCCGCCGGCTCCCTAGCAACGCTAGACGCCGGGCGCGCTGAGCCGCACGGACCCTAGCAACGGGGACGCCACTGGCGGACCGCGTTCCCCGTTGCTAGGCTTTAGGAAATTAAGATATTCACCTGCTCTCTGGCCGTGCAGCAAGGCAGCTGCACGGCATTTATTCTAATCAGCCTTTAGCAGCTGATTGGAGGACTCCTTGTTAAATACACTCCCAGGGCTTCTCACAGACGCCGGTAATAGCTTCCTGCATGCTGCCTTTGTTTGCTGAGAGTCTGTTTCCAGTCCTGCTGTATCCGGTCATTCCAGTCCGCAGAAGTCCGGTATTCGGGAGTTGTCATCTCATCCCAAGAGTTCGTTTGGTTCCCTGGAGTCCTGACTGATCACCGTTTTATATCCAGTGGTGTTCGTGAGTTGCGGCTCTGCCGTGTGTTGCGGCTCAGCCGCTTTACCTTTTATATTTTGTGTTTGGAGCATTTGCGGAGGGTTCCGCTTCCACAAGTCCTCTCTGGTACTTGGCGGTGCCGGGTAGGAGAATTGGACAAGTGGATATTTTGGTTGTCCTTTTTCCTGGCGGTTTCTCCGCACATATTATAGTTTTGAGTTTGCTTAGCCCCTGGCCTGGTTGTTTAGTTAGAGGGCCTCTTGTTATCACCCTGTCTCAGGTTTCCCTTTGTCTCTCATTAAGACCGGGGGGCATCGAAGTTGGGCAGACATAATCCGCCCTTCAAACGCGGCTGCCAAGGGCTCAAGAAACCATAGTCTCGCAGGGGATTTCTGACAACATGGGTGAGACAACAGAGTTAGGGCGCCAGGGGCTATTTTCCTGTCCTGCTCCCTTCCCCAGCATTCCGTTCCAGTGCTCCAGTCCTTGCCATAAGATCTTCTCTGACCAGAGTGCTGGAATCATAACATTATTACCGGCCATACCAAAACTTAAAATTAAACGGGGTTTAATTTTTTCTCATTCAGTTTTGTGAGAGTTTATCGGCCTCATGAATCCAACAGGTTTAGGGCCAAATCCTGGTCAGCTCTTAGTCAGCCAGATTCAAGAACTTACTCAGATGGTTCAGGATCTTTCTCTTCGGGTGAAGTCGCAGGAAGATCTTTTGCGAGCTTCCCCAAGGGTAGTCCCTGAACCAAAGATGCATTTGCCTGACCGTTTTTCTGGTGATAGAAAAGAGTTTTTTAATTTTAAAGAATCCTGTAAACTTTATTTTCGTTTAAGACCGACTTCCTCGGGTACTGAATCTCAGCGGGTCGGGTTTATTATTTCTTTGCTCCAGGGGGATCCTCAGACCTGGGCATTTGGTTTAAGAGCAGAGGATCCGGCATTGTTGTCAATTGACGCTTTTTTTGAGTCTTTAGGGCTCTTGTATGATGACCCTGATAGAGAGGCGTCCGCTGAAAGTCAGTTGCGCGCTCTCAGACAGGGTAGAAATCCTGCAGAGGTTTGTTGTACGGAGTTTCGCCGTTGGTACCTGCCAGGTGAGATACTATGATCATGTTGGTGCTTCTCCCAGGGCAAGGCTCACCCATTGCACTCTGGGTGTGCTGCCCCTGTGATTTCCCCAAATGTGGGAAACTTGACTGCATAATTTGTGTTTCCCCTGGTCGGCTCTCGTATAATTCAGATCTCTTTGTCTCAGGTCTCTCTCCAGCCTAGTTTGCTGTCTGTTTCCACTTCTCTTTTCTTGAGCCGCTCCCTTCTATGCCCTTGCGCACTATCCTGACTTCTCCCGTCTGCTTACTTTGTGCCTTCCAACACACAATGCAAACTACAGGTAGTGCTGCAGGGCCCACACCCTTTTACTTGCCTCACAGAGCAGCTCTGGAGCTGTTACAGTGCCCAGCTGCTGCAAGAAATCAGCTTGAATGCTTCAGGGGCTGGGGCATTGCCAACATGAGCCCCACACCGAAGGAGGGTGGGGGTGTTTAATGCGAACTAAGGGTCACCCAAGCGCCGCAAAAGGCCGCCATGCCCTGCATGCCCCTTTTCTCTTTTCATATGCAGACGAGGGTTGAAGCCAACTTTGACCCACTGCTTGGATGGCATTACCATATGCAAATCAATCTGCTGCAGGCCTTCCCCCAGGAATGCTTGCACTAGTTGTTGCATTTGGTTTGTTGTTTGGGGGTGCTTCAGTATTAGGCAGCCTTCTGCCCTCCCATGTTCATCTGAAAATATGTGTTCTCCCTGCAGTTGTTGTCCCCAGATGAGAGTTCCCTTGTGCTGCCTCAGTTGAATCTCCTTTACTTGACAGAGATGTGCCTGAGCAGCGGCCCTCCCCAGCCCTATCCCAAATCATACTTATTTTGCATAGGAGATACCATGGTCATGAAGATTGTTCTCCCAGGTTGAGGTTCATTCATTGCATTCTGGGTATGCTGACCCCTGTGATTTCCCCAAATGTGGGAAACTCGACTGCATTATTTGTGGTAGTGGGGGACTGTGTTTGTGCTTTCCTCTGCTCAGCTCTGGTAAAAATCAGATTTCTATGTCTCAGATCTTCCTCTAGCCTTGTTCTTCTTTCGAGAGTTCCCTTGTGCTGCCTCAGTTGGATCTCCTTCACTTGACAGGGGGGTGCCCGAGCAGCGACCCTCCCCAGCTCTAGCCCAACTCCTACTTACCTGCCAGGTGAGATACTATGATCAGGAAGGTGCTTCTCCCAGGGCAAGGCTCACCCATTGCACTCTGGGTGTGCTGCTCCTGCGATTTCCCCAAATGTGGGAAACTTGACTGCATAATTTGTGTTTCCTCTGGTCGGCTCTCGTATAATTCAGATCTCTTTGTCTCAGGTCTTTCTCCAGCCTAGTTTGCTGTCTGTTTCCACTTCTCTTTTCTTGAGCCGCTCCCTTCTATGCCCTTGCACACTATACTGACCTCTCCCGTCTGCTTACTTGTGCCTTCCAACGCACAATGCATACTACAGGTAGTGCTGCAGGGCCCACACCCTTTTACATGCTTTTCAGAACAGCTCTGGAGCTGTTACAGTGCCCAGCTGCTGCAAGAAATCATCTTGAATGCTTCAGGGGCTGGGGCATAGCCAACATGAGACCCACACCGAAGGAGGGTGGAGATGTTTAATGTGAATTAGGGGTCATCCAAGCGCCACAAAAGGACGCCATGCCCTGCACATCCCTTTTTTCTTTTCATATGCAGACGAGGGTTGAAGCCAACTTTGACCCACTGCTTGGATGACATCACCATATGCAAATCCATCTGCTGTAGGCCTTCCCCCAGGAATGCTTGTACTAGTTGTTGCATTTGGTTTGTTGTTTGGGGGTGCTTCAGTATTAGGCAGCCTTCTGCCCTCCCATGTTCATCTGAAAATATGTGTTCTCCCAGCAGTTGTTGTCCCCAGATGAGAGTTCCCTTGTGCTGCCTCAGTTGAATCTCCTTTACTTGACAGAGATGTGCCTGAGCAGCGGCCCTCCCCAGCTCTATCCCAAATCATACTTATTTTGCATAGGAGATACCATGGTCATGAAGATTGTTCTCCCAGGGTGAGGTTCATTCATTGCATTCTGGGTATGCTGACTCCTATGATTTCCCCAAATGTGGGAAACTTGACTGCATTATTTGTGGTAGTGGGGGACTGTGTTTGTGCTTTCCTCTGGTCAGCTCTGGTAAAAGTCAGATTTATTTGTCTCAGATCTTCCTCTAGCCTTGTTCTTCTTTCGAGAGTTCCCTTGTGCTGCCTCAGTTGGATCTCCTTCAATTGACAGGGGGGTGCCCGAGCATCGACCCTCCCCAGCTCAAGCCCAACTCCTACTTACCTGCCAGGTGAGATATTATGATCATGAAGGTGCTTCTCCCAGGGCAAGGCTCACCCATTGCACTCTGGGTGTGCTGCTCCTGCGATTTCCCCAAATGTGGGAAACTTGACTGCATAATTTGTGTTTCCCCTGGTCAGCTCTCGTATAATTCAGATCTCTTTGTCTCAGGTCTCTCTCCAGCCTAGTTTGCTGTCTGTTTCAACTTCTCTTTTCTTGAGCCGCTCCCTTCTATGCCCTTGCGCACTATCTTGACTTCTCCCATCTGCTTACTTTGTGCCTTCCAACGCACAATGCGAACTACAGGTAGTGCTGCAGGGCCCACACCCTTTTACTTGCCTTACAGAGCAGCTCTGGAGCTATTACAGTGCCCAGCTGCTGCAAGTAATCAGCTTGAATGCTTCAGGGGCTGGGGCATAGCCAACATGAGCCCCACACCGAAGTAGGGTGGAGGTGTTTAATGCGAACTAGGGGTCATCCAAGCGCCGCAAAAGGCCGCCATGCCCTGCACGCCCCTTTTCTCTTTTCATATGCAGACGAGGGTTGAAGCCAACTTTGACCCACTGCTTGGATGACATCACCATATGCAAATCCATCTGCTGCAGGCCTTCCCCCAGGAATGCTTGTACTAGTTGTTGCATTTGGTTTGTTGTTTGGGGGTGCTTCAGTATTAGGCAGCCTTCTGCCCTCCCATGTTCATCTGAAAATATGTGTTCTCCCTGCAGTTGTTGTCCCCAGATGAGAGTTCCCTTGTGCTGCCTCAGTTGAATCTCCTTTACTTGACAGAGATGTGCCTGAGCAGCGGCCCTCCCCAGCCCTATCCCAAATCATACTTATTTTGCATAGGAGATACCATGGTCATGAAGATTGTTCTCCCAGGGTGAGGTTCATTCATTGCATTCTGGGTATGCTGACCCCTGTGATTTCCCCAAATGTGGGAAACTCGACTGCATAATTTGTGGTAGTGGGGGACTGTGTTTGTGCTTTCCTCTGGTCAGCTCTGGTAAAAGCCAGATTTCTGTGTCTCAGATCTTCCTCTAGCCTTGTTCTTCTTTCGAGAGTTCTCTTGTGCTGCCTCAGTTGGATCTCCTTCACTTGACAGGGGGGTGCCCGAGCAGCGACCCTCCTCAGCTCTTGCCCAACTCCTACTTACCTGCCAGGTGAGATACTATGATCATGAAGGTGCTTCTCCCAGGGCAAGGCTCACCCATTGCACTCTGTGTGTGCTGCTCCAGCTATTTCCCCAAATGTGGGAAACTCGACTGCATAATTTGTGTTTCCCCTGGTCGGCTCTCGTATAATTCAGATCTCTTTGTCTCAGGTCTCTCTCCAGCCTAGTTTGCTGTCTGTTTCCACTTCTCTTTTCTTGAGCCGCTCCCTTCTATGCCCTTGCGCACTATCCTGACTTCTCCCGTCTGCTTACTTTGTGCCTTCCAACGCACAATGCGAACTACAGGTAGTGCTGCAGGGCCCACACCCTTTTAGTTCCCTTACAGAGCAGCTCTGGAGCTGTTACAGTGCCCAGCTGCTGCAAGAAATCAGCTTGAATGTTCTTCGTTGATTGATGGAAGAAACATCTTACAAAAACTCTCCAGATTATTGACTTTTTAAAGTTTTTCTAGGAAACGTTCTAGATGAATGCTTATTAGCGTTTGTCAGAATGTACGTTTGCAAAGTGTCTCTGTGGCGCAATCAGTTAGCGTGTTCGGTTATTATCCAAAAGGTTGGTGGTTCAATCCCACCCAGGGACGTAATTTACCTTGTTATCAGATTTTGGTGATCTTTAAGTAGACAAGTCAAAATTTCAAACCCCCTCTTGTGGTGTAGGGTACCTGGCCTTCTCTGATGTAATCAGAGTTAGATTTGATTAAGTGATTTTATAAAAAAAACAGCTAGGAAGCACAATTTAGCAGTGGGTTGCAGAGAAAAAGAAATATGCTGGCAAAAAAATCCAATTGAGTGATTAAACAGCTCTTCATTTTCTTGCTTTATTTTTGTGCTAACAAATTTTTTCTCTGAAAAGTGTCCACAAAGCCAAGTCTCTGATTAACACCTTTGTAGGGATGGTTTTTCACCTATTACTAAATTAAACTTGCTTCATTGGAAAGGCAGCAAGATGCATCGTCATTTCAATATCTACTGAAATAATACAGGTTGACACCAGGAAACATTAACGCCACTGCATCCTTGCTGCTTTCTCATGTGGAAGTCTGTTTAATGTTAAAACAAGGTGATATCTAATTAGCACACAGGTAAGGAATTAAGAAAATCTTTATTTAAGGGTGAAGATGTTTCTCACAAAATCGTTGCCCCAATGCATCATTGAAATTCAAGCTGGAAAGATGATTTTAATATATCACTTGTACATTTTGTATTGCTCTTCTGGTGACAATGTAGTTTGTTTTTGTCAATTACCATTTTAATAATAGGGTAAAGAAAATTAAGTGGATTTTTGAAAGAAAACAAGACTGTCAATATACTATTAAACAAATTAAAATGGTAAAAGTTATTGTACTTTAAGTAAAAATAAAAGAGCCAAAATATCAATCCCAATATTGGATTACTTTAATTAAAAAAAAATGCATATAGCAGAGGATAGTTTCAATCTGCCTACCTCTGGGTTATCGGCCCAGCATGCTTCCATTGCAGTACTCTGCTGCACATGTAAGTGCAAGAGATCCTGAAGCACTCACTCATCGTGGGAAAGTACCAATGTGTTTCTTCGTTGGTTGATGGAAGAAACATCTTACAAAAACTCTCCAGATTATTGACTTTTTAAAGTTTTTCTAGGAAACGTTCTAGATGAATGCTTATTAGCCTTTGTCAGTATGTACTTTTTGCAAAGTGTCTCTGTGGCGCAATCGGTTAGTGTGTTCGGCTATTAACCAAAAGGTTGGTGGTTCAATCCCATCCAGGGATGTAATTGACCTTGTGATCAGATTTTGGTGATATTTAAGTAGACAAGTCAAAATTTCAAACCCCCTGTTATGGTGTGGGTACCTGGCCTTCCCTGATGTAATCAGAGTTAGATTTGATTCAGTGATTTTATAAAAACAGCTAGGAAGCACAATTTAGCAGTAGGTTGCAGAGAAAAAAAATATGCTGGCAGAAAAATCCAATTGAGTGAATAAACAGCTCTTCATTTTCTGGCTTTATTTTTATGCTAACAAATTTGTTCTCTGAAAAGTGTCCACAAAGCCAAGTCTCTGATTAACACCTTTGTAAGGATGGTTTTTCACCTATTACTAAATTAAACTTGCTTCATTGGAAAGGCAGCAAGATGCATCCTCATTTCAATGTCTACTGAAATAATACAGGTTGACACCAGGAAACATTAACGCCACTGCATCCTTGCTGCTTTCTCATGTGGAAGTCTGTTTAATGTGAAAACAAGGTGATATCTAATTAGCACACAGGTAAGGAATTAAGAAAATCTTTTTTTAAGGGTGAAGATGTTTCTCACAAAATCGTTGCCCCAATGCATCATTGAAATTCAACCTGGAAAGATGATTTTAATATATCACTTGTACATTTTGTATTGCTCTTCTGGTGACAATGTAGTTTGTTTTTGTCAATTACCATTTTAATAATAGGGTAAAGAAAATTAAGTGGATTTTTGAAAGAAAACAATACTGTCAATATACTATTAAAACAAATTAAAATGGTAAAAGTTATTGTACTTTAAGTAAAAATAAAAGAGCAAAAATATCCATCCCAGTTTTGGATTACTTTAATTAACAAAAAAAATGCATATAACAAAGGATAGTTTCAATCTGCCTACCTCTGGGTTATGGGCCCAGCATGCTTCCATTGGAGTACTCTGCTGCACATGTAAGTGCAAGAGATCCTGAAGCACTCACTCATCATGGGAAAGTACCAATGTGTTTCTTTGTTGGTTGATGGAAGAAACATCTTACAAAAACTCTCCAGATTATTGACGTTTTAAAGTTTTTCTAGGAAACGTTCTAGATGAATGCTTATTAGCCTTTGTCAGTATGTACTTTTTGCAAAGTGTCTCTGTGGCGCAATTGGTTAGTGTGTACGGCTATTAACCAAAAGGTTGGTGGTTAAATTCTACCCAGGGACGTAATTGACCTTGTGATCAGATTTTGGTGATATTTAAGTAGACAAGTCAAAATTTCAAACCCCCTCTTATTGTGTAGGGTACCTAGCCTTCTCTGATGTAATCAGAGTTAGATTTGATTCAGTGATTTTATAAAAACAGCTAGGAAGCACAATTTAGCAGTGGGTTGCAGAGAAAAAGAAATATGCTGGCAAAAAAATCCAATTGAGTGATTAAACAGCTCTTCATTTCTGGCTTTATTTTTATGCTAACAAATTTGTTCTCTGAAAAGTGTCCACAAAGCCAAGTCTCTGATTAACACCTTTGTAGGGATGGTTTTTCACCTATTACTAAATTAAACTTGCTTCATTGGAAAGGCAGCAAGATGCATCCTCATTTCAATGTCTACTGAAATAATACAGGTTGACACCAGGAAACATTAACGCCACTGCATCCTTGCTGCTTTCTCATGTGGAAGTCTGTTTAATGTGAAAACAAGGTGATATCTAATTAGCACACAGGTAAGGAATTAAGAAAATCTTTATTTAAGGGTGAAGATGTTTCTCACAAAATCGTTGCCCCAATGCATCATTGAAATTCAAGCTGGAAAGATGATTTTAATATATCACTTGTACATTTTGTATTGCTCTTCTGGTGACAATGTAGTTTGTTTTTGTCAATTACCATTTTAATAATAGGGTAAAGAAAATTAAGTGGATTTTTGAAAGAAAACAATACTGTCAATATACTATCAAAACAAATTAAAATGGTAAAAGTTATTGTACTTTAAGTAAAAATAAAAGATCCAAAATATCAATCCCAGTTTTGGATTACTTTAATTAACAAAAAAAATGCATATAGCAAAGGATAGTTTCAATCTGCCTACCTCTGGGTTATGGGCCCAGCATGCTTCCATTGCAGTACTCTGCTGCACATGTAAGTGCAAGAGATCCTGAAGCACTCACTCATCATGGGAAAGTACCAATGTGTTTCTTCATTGGTTGATGGAAGAAACATCTTACAAAAACTCTCCAGATTATTGACTTTTTAAAGTTTTTCTAGGAAACGTTCTAGATGAATGCTTATTAGCCTTTGTCAGTATGTACTTTTGCAAAGTGTCTCTGTGGCGCAATTGGTTAGTGTGTAAGGCTATTAACCAAAAGGTTGGTGGTTCAATCCCACCCAGCGACGTAATTGACCTTGTGATCAGATTTTGGTGATATTTAAGTAGACAAGTCAAAATTTCAAACCCCATCTATTGTGTAGGGTACCTGGCCTTCTCTGATGTTATCAGAGTTAGATTTGATTCAGTGGTTTTATAAAAAACAGCTAGGAAGCACAATTTAGCAGTGGGTTGCAGATAAAAAAAATATGCTGGCAAAAAAATACAATTGAGTGATTAAACAGCTCTTCATTTTCTGGCTTTATTTTTATGCTAACAAATTTGTTCTCTGAAAAGTGTCCACAAAGCCAAGTCTCTGATTAACACCTTTGTAGGGATGGTTTTTCACCTATTACTAAATTAAACTTGCTTCATTGGAAAGGCAGCAAGATGCATCCTCATTTCAATGTCTACTGAAATAATACAGGTTGACACCAGGAAACATTAACGCCACTGCATCCTTGCTGCTTTCTCATGTGGAAGTCTGTTTAATGTGAAAACAAGGTGATATCTAATTAGCACACAGGTAAGGAATTAAGAAAATCTTTATTTAAGGGTGAAGATGTTTCTCACAAAATCGTTGCCCCAATGCATCATTGAAATTCAAGCTGGAAAGATGATTTTAATATATCACTTGTACATTTTGTATTGCTCTTCTGGTGACAATGTAGTTTGTTTTTGTCAATTACCATTTTTTTTAATAATAGGGTAAAGAAAATTAAGTGGATTTTTGAAAGAAAACAATACTGTCAATATACTATCAAAACAAATTAAAATGGTAAAAGTTATTGTACTTTAAGTAAAAATAAAAGAGCCAAAATATCAATCCCAGTTTTGGATTACTTTAATTAACAAAAAAAATGCATATAGCAAAGGATAGTTTCAATCTGCCTACCTCTGGGTTATGGGCCCAGCATGCTTCCATTGCAGTACTCTGCTGCACATGTAAGTGCAAGAGATCCTGAAGCACTCACTCATCATGGGAAAGTACCAATGTGTTTCTTCATTGGTTGATGTAAGAAACATCTTACAAAAACTCTCCAGATTATTGACTTTTTAAAGTTTTTCTAGGAAACGTTCTAGATGAATGCTTATTAGCCTTTGTCAGTATGTACTTTTGCAAAGTGTCTCTGTGGCGCAATTGGTTAGTGTATAAGGCTATTAACCAAAAGGTTGGTGGATCAATCCCACCCAGGGACGTAATTGACCTTGTGATCAGATTTTGGTGATATTTAAGTAGACAAGTCAAAATTTCAAACCCCATCTTATTGTGTAGGGTACCTGGCCTTCTCTGATGTAATCAGAGTTAGATTTGATTCATTGATTTTATAAAAACAGCTAGGAAGCACAATTTAGCAGTGGTTTGCAGAGAAAAAAAAATATGTTAGCAGAAAAATCCAATTGAGTGATTAAACAGGTCTTCATTTTCTGGCTTTATTTTTATGCTAACAAATTTGTTCTCTGAAAAGTGTCCACAAAGCCAAGTCTCTGATTAACACCTTTGTAAGGATGGTTTTTCACCTATTACTAAATTAAACTTGCTTCATTGGAAAGGCAGCAAGATGCATCCTCATTTCAATGTCTACTGAAATAATACAAGTTGACACCAGGAAACATTAACGCCACTGCATCCTTGCTGCTTTCTCATGTGGAAGTCTGTTTAATGTGAAAACAAGGTGATATCTAATTATCACACAGGTAAGGAATTAAGAAAATCTTTATTTAAGGGTGAAGATGTTTCTCACAAAATCGTTGCCCTAATGCATCATTGAAATTCAAGCTGGAAAGATGATTTTAATATATCACTTGTACATTTTGTATTGCTCTTCTGGTGACAATGTAGTTTGTTTTTGTCAATTACCATTTTAATAATAGGGTAAAGAAAATTAAGTGGATTTTTGAAAGAAAACAATACTGTCAATATACTGTCAAAACAAATTAAAATGGTAAAAGTTATTGTACTTTAAGTAAAAATAAAAGAGCCAAAATATCAATCCCAGTTTTGGATTACTTTAATTAACAAAAAAAATGCATATAGCAAAGGATAGTTTCAATCTGCCTACCTCTGGGTTATGGGCCCAGCATGCTTCCATTGCAGTACTCTGCTGCACATGTAAGTGCAAAAGATCCTGAAGCACTCACTCATCATGGGAAAGTACCAATGTGTTTCTTCATTGGTTGATGGAAGAAACATCTTACAAAAACTCTCCAGATTATTGACTTTTTAAAGTTTTTCTAGGAAACGTTCTAGATGAATGCTTATTAGATTTTGTCAGTATGTACTTTGGCAAAGTGTCTCTGTGGCGCAATTGGTTAGTGTGTAAGGCTATTAACCAAAAGGTTGGTGGTTCAATCCCACCCAGGGACGTAATTGACCTTGTGTTCAGATTTTGGTGATCTTTAAGTAGACAAGTCAAAATTTCAAACCCCCTCTTATTGTGTAGGGTACCTGGCCTTCTCTGATGTTATCAGAGTTAGATTTGATTCAGTGATTTTATAAAAAAAAAAACAGCTAGGAAGCACAATTTAGCAGTGGGTTGCAGAGAAAAAAAAATATGCTGGCAAAAAAATCCAATTGAGTGATTAAACAGCTCTTCATTTTCTGGCTTTATTTTTATGCTAACAAATTTGTTCTCTGAAAAGTGTCCACAAAGCCAAGTCTCTGATTAACACCTTTGTAGGGATGGTTTTTCACCTATTACTAAATTAAACTTGCTTCATTGGAAAGGCAGCAAGATGCATCCTCATTTCAATGTCTACTGAAATAATACAGGTTGACACCAGGAAACATTAACGCCACTGCATCCTTGCTGCTTTCTCATGTGGAAGTCTGTTTAATGTGAAAACAAGGTGATATCTAATTAGCACACAGGTAAGGAATTAAGAAAATCTTTATTTAAGGGTGAAGATGTTTCTCACAAAATCGTTGCCCCAATGCATCATTGAAATTCAAGCTGGAAAGATGATTTTAATATATCACTTGTACATTTTGTATTGCTCTTCTGGTGACAATGTAGTTTGTTTTTGTCAATTACCATTTTAATAATAGGGTAAAGAAAATTAAGTGGATTTTTGAAAGAAAACAATACTGTCAATATACTATCAAAACAAATTAAAATGGTAAAAGTTATTGTACTTTAAGTAAAAATAAAAGAGCCAAAATATCAATCCCAGTTTTGGATTACTTTAATTAACAAAAAAAATGCATATAGCAAAGGATAGTTTCAATCTGCCTACCTCTGGGTTATGGGCCCAGCATGCTTCCATTGCAGTACTCTGCTGCACATGTAAGTGCAAAAGATCCTGAAGCACTCACTCATCATGGGAAAGTACCAATGTGTTTCTTCATTGGTTGATGGAAGAAACATCTTACAAAAACTCTCCAGATTATTGACTTTTTAAAGTTTTTCTAGGAAACGTTCTAGATGAATGCTTATTAGATTTTGTCAGTATGTACTTTTGCAAAGTGTCTCTGTGGTGCAATTGGTTAGTGTGTAAGGCTATTAACCAAAAGGTTGGTGGTTCAATCCCACCCAGGGACGTAATTGACCTTGTGTTCAGATTTTGGTAATCTTTAAGTAGACAAGTCAAAATTTCAAACCCCCTCTTATTGTGTAGGGTACCTGGCCTTCTCTGATGTTATCAGAGTTAGATTTGATTCAGTGATTTTATAAAAAACAGCTAGGAAGCACAATTTAGCAGTGGGTTGCAGAGAAAAAAAATATGCTGGCAAAAAAATCCAATTGAGTGATTAAACAGCTCTTCATTTTCTGGTTTATTTTTATGCTAACAAATTTGTTCTCTGAAAAGTGTCCACAAAGCCAAGTCTCTGATTAACACCTTTGAAGGGATGGTTTTTCACCTATTACTAAATTAAACTTGCTTCATTGGAAAGGCAGCAAGATGCATCCTCATTTCAATGTCTACTGAAATAATACAGGTTGACACCAGGAAACATTAACGCCACTGCATCCTTGCTGCTTTCTCATGTGGAAGTCTGTTTAATGTGAAAACAAGGTGATATCTAATTAGCACACAGGTAAGGAATTAAGTAAATCTTTATTTAAGGGTGAAGATGTTTCTCACAAAATCGTTGCCCCAATGCATCATTGAAATTCAAGCTGGAAAGATGATTTTAATATATCACTTGTACATTTTGTATTGCTCTTCTGGTGACAATGTAGTTTGTTTTTGTCAATTACCATTTTAATAATAGGGTAAAGAAAATTAAGTGGATTTTTGAAAGAAAACAATACTGTCAATATACTATTAAAACAAATTAAAATGGTAAAAGTTATTGTACTTTAAGTAAAAATAAAAGAGCCAAAATATCAATCCCAGTTTTGGATTACTTTAATTAACAAAAAAAAAGCATATAGCAGAGGATATTTTCAATCTGCCTACCTCTGGGTTATGGGCCCAGCATGCTTCCATTGCTGTACTCTGCTGCACATGTAAGTGCAAGAGATCCTGAAGCACTCACTCATCATGGGAAAGTACCAATGTGTTTCTTCGTTGGTTGATGGAAGAAGCATCTTACAAAAACTCTCCAGATTATTGACTTTTTAAAGTTTTTCTAGGAAACGTTTTAGATGAATGCTTATTAGCCCTTGTCAGTATATACTTTTGCAATGTGTCTCTGTGGCGCAATCAGTTAGTGTGTACGGCTATTAACCAAAAGGTTGGTGGTTCAATCCCACCCAGGTACGTAATTGACCTTGTTATCAGATTTTGGTGATCTTTAAGTAGACAAGTCAAAATTTCAAACCCCCTGTTATGGTGTAGGGTACCTGGCCTTCTCTGATGTAATCAGAGTTAGATTTGATTCAGTGATTTTATAAAAACAGCTAGGAAGCACAATTTAGCAGTGGGTTGCAGAGAAAAAGAAATATGCTGGCAGAAAAATCCAATTGAGTGATTAAACAGCTCTTCATTTTCTGGCTTTATTTTTATGCTAACAAATTTGTTCTCTGAAAAGTGTCCACAAAGCCAAGTCTCTGATTAACACCTTTGTAGGGATGGTTTTTCACCTATTACTAAATTAAACTTGCTTCATTGGAAAGGCAGCAAGATGCATCCTCATTTCAATGTCTACTGAAATAATACAGGTTGACACCAGGAAACATTAACGCCACTGCATCCTTGCTGCTTTCTCATGTGGAAGTCTGTTTAATGTGAAAACAAGGTGATATCTAATTAGCACACAGGTAAGGAATTAAGAAAATCTTTATTTAAGGGTGAAGATGTTTCTCACAAAATCGTTGCCCCAATGCATCATTGAAATTCAAGCTGGAAAGATGATTTTAATATATCACTTGTACATTTTGTATTGCTATTCTGGTGACAATGTAGTTTGTTTTTGTCAATTACCATTTTAATAATAGGGTAAAGAAAATTAAGTGGATTTTTGAAAGAAAACAATACTGTCAATATACTATTAAAACAAATTAAAATGGTAAAAGTTATTGTACTTTAAGTAAAAATAAAAGAGCCAAAATATCAATCCCAGTTTTGGATTACTTTAATTAACAAAAAAAAATGCATATAGCAGAGGATAGTTTCAATCTGCCTACCTCTGGGTTATGGGCCCAGCATGCTTCCATTGCTGTACTCTGCTGCACATGTAAGTGCAAGAGATCCTGAAGCACTCACTCATCATGGGAAAGTACCAATGTGTTTCTTCGTTGGTTGATAGAAGAAACATCTTACAAAAACTCTCCAGATTATTGACTTTTTTAAGTTTTTCTAGGAAACGTTTTAGATGAATGCTTATTAGCATTTGTCAGTTTGTACTTTTGCAAAGTGTCTCTGTGGCGCAATCAGTTAGTGTGTACGGCTGTTAACCAAAAGGTTGGTGGTTCAATCCCACCCAGGGACGTAATTGACCTTGTGATCAGATTTTGGTGATATTTAAGTAGACAAGTCAAAATTTCAAACCCCATCTTATTGTGTAGGGTACCTGGCCTTCTCTGATGTAATCAGAGTTAGATTTGATTCATTGATTTTATAAAAACAGCTAGGAAGCACAATTTAGCAGTGGTTTGCAGAGAAAAAAAATATGCTGGCAGAAAAATCCAATTGAGTGATTAAACAGCTCTTCATTTTCTGGCTTTATTTTTATGCTAACAAATTTGTTCTCTGAAAAGTGTCCACAAAGCCAAGTCTCTGATTAACACCTTTGTAAGGATGGTTTTTCACCTATTACTAAATTAAACTTGCTTCATTGGAAAGGCAGCAAGATGCATCCTCATTTCAATGTCTACTGAAATAATACAAGTTGACACCAGGAAACATTAACGCCACTGCATCCTTGCTGTTTTCTCATGTGGAAGTCTGTTTAATGCGAAAACAAGGTGATATCTAATTATCACACAGGTAAGGAATTAAGAAAATCTTTATTTAAGGGTGAAGATGTTTCTCACAAAATCGTTGCCCTAATGCATCATTGAAATTCAAGCTGGAAAGATGATTTTAATATATCACTTGTACATTTTGTATTGCTCTTCTGGTGACAATGTAGTTTGTTTTTGTCAATTACCATTTTAATAATAGGGTAAAGAAAATTAAGTGGATTTTTGAAAGAAAACAAATTATGCAGTCAAGTTTCCCACATTTGGGGAAATCGCAGGAGCAGCACACCCAGAGTGCAATGGGTGAGCCTTGCCCTGGGAGAAGCACCTTCATGATCATAGTATCTCACCTGGCAGGTAAGTAGGAGTTGGGCTTGAGCTGGGGAGGGTCGATGCTCGGGCACCCCCCTGTCAAGTGAAGGAGATCCAACTGAGGCAGCACAAGGGAACTCTCGAAAGAAGAACAAGGCTAGAGGAAGATCTGAGACAAATAAATCTGACTTTTACCAGAGCTGACCAGAGGAAAGCACAAACACAGTCCCCCACTACCACAAATAATGCAGTCGAGTTTCCCACATTTGGGGAAATCATAGGAGTCAGCATACCCAGAATGCAATGAATGAACCTCACCCTGGGAGAACAATCTTCATGACCATGGTATCTCCTATGCAAAATAAGTATGATTTGGGATAGAGCTGGGGAGGGCCGCTGCTCAGGCACATCTCTGTCAAGTAAAGGAGATTCAACTGAGGCAGCACAAGGGAACTCTCATCTGGGGACAACAACTGCTGGGAGAACACATATTTTCAGATGAACATGGGAGGGCAGAAGGCTGCCTAATACTGAAGCACCCCCAAACAACAAACCAAATGCAACAACTAGTACAAGCATTCCTGGGGGAAGGCCTACAGCAGATGGATTTGCATATGGTGATGTCATCCAAGCAGTGGGTCAAAGTTGGCTTCAACCCTCGTCTGCATATGAAAAGAAAAAAGGGATGTGCAGGGCATGGCGTCCTTTTGTGGCGCTTGGATGACCCCTAATTCACATTAAACATCTCCACCCTCCTTCGGTGTGGGTCTCATGTTGGCTATGCCCCAGCCCCTGAAGCATTCAAGATGATTTCTTGCAGCAGCTGGGCACTGTAACAGCTCCAGAGCTGTTCTGTAAGGCATGTAAAAGGGTGTGGGCCCTGCAGCACTACCTGTAGTATGCATTGTGCGTTGGAAGGCACAAGTAAGCAGACGGGAGATGTCAGGATAGTGCGCAAGGGCATAGAAGGGAGCGGCTCAAGAAAAGAGAAGTGGAAACAGACAGCAAACTAGGCTGGAGAGAGACCTGAGACAAAGAGATCTGAATTATACGAGAGCCGACCAGGGGAAACACAAATTATGCAGTCAAGTTTCCCACATTTGGGGAAATCACAGGTGCAGCACACCCAGAGTGCAATGGGTGAGCCTTGCCCTGGGAGAAGCACCTTCATGATCATAGTATCTCACCTGGCAGGTAAGTAGGAGTTGGGCTAGAGCTGCGAAGGGTCGCTGCTCGGGTACCCCCCTGTCAAGTGAAGGAGATCCAACTGAGGCAGCACAAGGGAACTCTCGAAAGAGGAACAAGGCTAGAGGAAGATCTGAGACAAAGAAATCTGATTTTTACCAGAGTTGACCAGAAGAAAGCACAAACACAGTCCCCCACTACCACAAATAATGCAGTTGAGTTTCCCACATTTGGTGAAATCACAGGGGTCAGCATACCCAGAATGCAATGAATGAACCTCACCCTGGGAGAACAATCTTCATGACCATGGTATCTCCTATGCAAAATAAGTATGATTTGGGATAGGGCTGGGGAGGGCCGCTGCTCAGGCACATCTCTGTCAAGTAAAGGAGATTCAACTGAGGCAGCACAAGGGAACTCTCATCTGGGGACAACAACTGCAGGGAGAACACATATTTTCAGATGAACATGGGAGGGCAGAAGGCTGCCTAATACTGAAGCACCCCCAAACAACAAACCAAATGCAACAACTAGTGCAAGCATTCCTGGGGGAAGGCCTGCAGCAGATGGATTTGCATATGGTGATGTCATCCAAGCAGTTGGTCAAAGTTGGCTTCAACCCTCGTCTGCATATGAAAAGAAAAAAGGGATGTGCAGGGCATGGCGTCCTTTTGTGGCGCTTGGATGACCCCTAATTCGCATTAAACATCTCCACCATCCTTCGGTGTGGGGCTCATGTTGGCTATGCCCCAGCCCCTGAAGCATTCAAGATGATTTCTTGCAGCAGCTGGGCACTGTAACAGCTCCAGAGCTGCTCTGTAAAGCATGTAAAAGGGTGTGGGCCCTGCAGCACTACCTGTAGTATGCATTGTGCGTTGGAAGGCACAAAGTAAGCAGACGGGAGAGGTCAGGATAGTGCGCAAGGGCATAGAAGGGAGCGGCTCAAGAAAAGAGAAGTGGAAACAGACAGCAAACTAGGCTGGAGAAAGACCTGAGACAAAGAGATCTGAATTATATGAGAGCCGACCAGAGGAAACACAAATTATGCAGTCAAGAGTCCCACATTTGGGGAAATCGCAGGAGCAGCACACCCAAAGTGCAATGGGTGAGCCTTGCCCTGGGAGAAGCACCTTCCTGATCATAGTATCTCACCTGGCAGGTAAATAGGAGTTGGGCTAGAGCTGGGGAGGGTCGCTGCTCGTGCACCCCCCTGTCAAGTGAAGGAGATCCAACTGAGGCAGCACAAGGGAACTCTCGAAAGAAGAACAAGGCTAGAGGAAGATCTGAGACAAAGAAATCTGACTTTTACCAGAGTTGACCAGAAGAAAGCACAAACACAGTCCCCCACTACCACAAATAATGCAGTCGAGTTTCCCACATTTGGGGAAATCACAGGGGTCAGCATACCCAGAATGCAATGAATGAACCTCACCCTGGGAGAACAATCTTCATGACCATGGTATCTCCTATGCAAAATAAGTATGATTTGGGATAGGGCTGGGGAGGGCCGCTGCTCAGGCACATCTCTGTCAAGTAAAGGAGATTCAACTGAGGCAGCACAAGGGAACTCTCATCTGGGGACAACAACTGCAGGGAGAACACATATTTTCAGATGAACATGGGAGGGCAGAAGGCTGCCTAATACTGAAGCACCCCCAAACAACAAACCAAATGCAACAACTAGTGCAAGCATTCCTGGGGGAAGGCCTGCAGCAGATTGATTTGCATATGGTAATGCCATCCAAGCAGTGGGTCAAAGTTGGCTTCAACCCTCGTCTGCATATCAAAAAAGAGAAAAGGGGCGTGCAGGGCATGGCGGCCTTTTGCGGCGCTTGGATGACCCCTAGTTCGCATTAAACACCTCCACCCTCCTTCGGTGTGGGGCTCATGTTGGCTATGCCCCAGCCCCTGAAGCATTCAAGCTGATTTCTTACAGCAGCTGGGCACTGTAACAGCTCCAGAGCTGCTCTGTAAGGCAAGTAAAAGGGTGTGGGCCCTGCAGCACTACCTGTAGTTTGCATTGTGCATTGGAAGGCACAAAGTAAGCAGACGGGAGAAGTCAGGATAGTGCGCAAGGGCATAGAAGGGAGCGGCTCAAGAAAAGAGAAGTGGAAACAGACAGCAAACTAGGCTGGAGAGAGACCTGAGACAAAGAGATCTGAATTATACGAGAGCCGACCAGGGGAAACACAAATTATGCAGTCAAGTGTCCCACATTTGGGGAAATTGCAGGAGCAGCACACCCAGAGTGCAATGGGTGAGCCTTGCCCTGGGAGAAGCACCTTCATGATCATAGTATCTCACCTGGCAGGTAAGTAGGAGTTGGGCTAGAGCTGGGGAGGGTCGCTGCTCGGGCACCCCCCTGTCAAGTGAAGGAGATCCAACTGAGGCAGCACAAGGGAACTCTTGAAAGAGGAACAAGGCTAGAGGAAGATCTGAGACAAATAAATCTGACTTTTACCAGAGCTGACCAGAGGAAAGCACAAACATAGTCCCCCTCTACCACAAATAATGCAGTCGAGTTTCCCACATTTGGGGAAATCACAGGGGTCAGCATACCCAGAATGCAATGAATGAACCTCACCCTGGGAGAACAATCTTCATGACCATGGTATCTCCTATGCAAAATAAGTATGATTTGGGATAGGGCTGGGGAGGGCCGCTGCTCAGGCACATCTCTGTCAAGTAAAGGAGATTCAACTGAGGCAGCACAAGGGAACTCTCATCTGGGGACAACAACTGCAGGGAGAACACATATTTTCAGATGAACATGGGAGGGCAGAAGGCTGCCTAATACTGAAGCACCCCCAAACAACAAACCAAATGCAACAACTAGTACAAGCATTCCTGGGGGAAGGCCTGCAGCAGATGGATTTGCATATGGTGATGTCATCCAAGCAGTGGGTCAAAGTTGGCTTCAACCCTCATCTGCATATGAAAAGAGAAAAGGGGCGTGCAGGGCATGGCGGCCTTTTGCGGCGCTTGGATGACCCCTAGTTCGCATTAAACACCTGCACCCTCATTCGGTGTGGGGCTCATGTTGGCTATGCCCCAGCCCCTGAAGCATTCAAGCTGATTTCTTGCAGCAGCTGGGCACTGTAACAGCTCCAGAGCTGCTCTGTAAGGCAAATAAAAGGGTGTGGGCCCTGCAGCACTACCTGTAGTTCGCATTGTGCGTTGGAAGGCACAAAGTAAGCAGACGGGAGAAGTCAGGATAGTGCGCAAGGGCATAGAAGGGAGCGGCTCAAGAAAAGAGAAGTGGAAACAGACAGCAAACTAGGCTGGAGAGAGACCTGAGACAAAGAGATCTGAATTATATGAGAGCCGACCAGGGGAAACACAAATTATGCAGTCAAGTATTGGAAAATTCAGGGCTATGTCGTGTAGATGATGGCCTAACAGGAGGCTTTAAAATTTTCTTTCTAGTGTCCTTCGTTTGGGAGAAAAATGCAAAGGTACAAGACAGCTTTTCCTTGCCAATATCTCTCTTTTGCAAAGAGCTACGCATTGGAAAATTCAGGGCTATGTCGTGTAGATGATGGCCTAACAGGAGGCTTTAAAATTTTCTTTCTAGTGACCTTCGTTTGGGAGAAAAATGCAAAGGTACAAGACAGCTTTTCCTTGCCAATATCTCTCTTTTGCAAAGAGCTGCGCATTGGAAAATTCAGGGCTATGTCGTGTAGATGATGGCCTAACAGGAGGCTTTAAAATGTTCTTTCTAGTGTCCTTCGTTTGGGAGAAAAATGCAATGGTACAAGACAGCTTTTCCTTGCCAATATCTCTCTTTTGCAAAGAGCTGCGCATTGGAAAATTCAGGGCTATGTCGTGTAGATGATGGCCTAACAGGAGGCTTTAAAATTTTCTTTCTAGTGTCCTTCGTTTGGGAGAAAAATGCAAAGGTACAAGACAGCTTTTCCTTGCCAATATCTCTCTTTTGCAAAGAGCTACGCATTGGAAAATTCAGGGCTATGTCGTGTAGATGATGGCCTAACAGGAGGCTTTAAAATTTTCTTTCTAGTGACCTTCGTTTGGGAGAAAAATGCAAAGGTACAAGACAGCTTTTCCTTGCCAATATCTCTCTTTTGCAAAGAGCTGCGCATTGGAAAATTCAGGGCTATGTCGTGTAGATGATGGCCTAACAGGAGGCTTTAAAATTTTCTTTCTAGTGTCCTTCGTTTGGGAGAAAAATGCAAAGGTACAAGACAGCTTTTCCTTGCCAATATCTCTCTTTTGCAAAGAGCTACGCATTGGAAAATTTAGGGCTATGTCGTGTAGATGATGGCCTAACAGGAGGCTTTAAAATTTTCTTTCTAGTGTCCTTCGTTTGGGAGAAAAATGCAATGGTACAAGACAGCTTTTCCTTGCCAATATCTCTCTTTTGCAAAGAGCTGCGCATTGGAAAATTCAGGGCTATGTCGTGTAGATGATGGCCTAACAGGAGGCTTTAAAATTTTCTTTCTAGTGTCCTTCGTTTGGGAGAAAAATGCAAAGGTACAAGACAGCTTTTCCTTGCCAATATCTCTCTTTTGCAAAGAGCTGCGCATTGGAAAATTCAGGGCTATGTCGTGTAGATGATGGCCTAACAGGAGGCTTTAAAATTTTCTTTCTAGTGTCCTTCGTTTGGGAGAAAAATGCAATGGTACAAGACAGCTTTTCCTTGCCAATATCTCTCTTTTGCAAAGAGCTGCGCATTGGAAAATTCAGGGCTATGTCGTGTAGATGATAGCCTAACAGGAGGCTTTAAAATTCTCTTTCTAGTGTCCTTCGTTTGGGAGAAAAATGCAAAGGTACAAGACAGCTTTTCCTTGCCAATATCTCTCTTTTGCAAAGAGCTACGCATTGGAAAATTCAGGGCTATGTCGTGTAGATGATGGCCTAACAGGAGGCTTTAAAATTTTCTTTCTAGTGTCCTTCGTTTGGGAGAAAAATGCAAAGGTACAAGACAGCTTTTCCTTGCCAATACTGAAGACAATTTCCCCACAAGGCCCTTTGGAGAGACAGAGAGAGAGTATGCCAGCACATACCCCAGCGCTATATAACCCAGGAATAGCACAGTAACTTAATGTTTGAACAATCGGTGAGGGGGAACATCTTGAAACCCCAGTTTGTACCCTTGGGACACTATTTGTAAAACACACGAGTCCATGTCCGAATGAATCCAGAACTGACTGAAGAGTTTTAGACGTGCCCCCACTGGTGCGGGCTCCTGCAAGAGAGCCCCAGCGTCATGCAGTGGATTTGGCAGAAGCAGAGGATGATCTCTGCTCCTGCGATCTTGAAGAGGATGCAGACCTCTTCTCTCTTCTCCTTCCTCTACCTGCAAAGAAAGGGGAATCTTAACTTCTTGCATATCTATTGGGCCGAAATGACTGCATCAGAGAATGATGCGTCTTCATCCGTTGGGAGGGAACATAGGGCAAGAAGGTTGACTTACCTGCGGGAGCTGCCGAGATCAAATTAACTAGGCAGTCACCAAACAAGGCTTCACCTTCATAGGGAAGAGACTCCCTTTCTTCTTGGAGTCAGCATCAGCATTCTCTTGGTGAATCCACAATGCCCTCCTATTCGACACTGCCATGAAATTGGCCCGTGAACTCAAGAGTCCTATATCCCTTGCAGTCTCACGTAAGTATGCTGCAGTGTCCTTGATATGATACAACGTAAGGAGTATCCCATCTCTCCAGGGTATCTATATCGGATGACAAGGTATTCGACCAATTCTTGAATACTACTACTCACCCATGCACATGTAATGGCAGGTCTAAGTAATGTACCCGTGGTTACATAACTAGAAATAATGTAGCTTCCTGCATACGATCCGCTGGATTTGTGACAGGGCCCCGTGCAGAACAGGGGGTGACTCCCACTTTATTCTGTCCGCGGCGGGAAATGAATAAACAACCAGAATCCTTTTGGGGATTTGAAACCATCTTGTCGAGCTGGCCCAGACTTTCTCAAACAGAGATGGAGGAACGTTACATCAGCTTTCATTATATATCTATATATACATACATATAGACCCCTTTGTCAGGAACAGCAGGGTCTTCAGTGATTTTAATATGTCCTTAATATCCACAATCATGTACTGAATGCTCCTTGCCAATATTGGATCTAATCAGGAAACATTATGGTCGACATAAGTATCAGTATCCGTGTCAGTATCAGTGTGTAGTAACTGGGCAAAATAACATTTTTGCGACCCAGCGGGGCCTGAGGGAAAAGAAACATAGCCATGAATATCACATCTATTCTCTACGTCTGTGTCTGGGACACAGATTTATCCAACCTTACTCTGATATTACTGAAACATTTACCCAGTCAGTTATTGGTGGTGCCAACAGGGCCACCATCATATGTCTGCATTCCTAATATAGTTTCCTCTTGGGAAAAACATTCAGCCACCGACATGTTGACACACATATACCAAGTACCCACAGACACACCGGCTTATGGGGGACAGACCGTCAGTAAATCTGTCAGAGGGACACAGAGGATTTTTCAGCTCACAATCCAGCGCCAAAAGTACACAGTCTGGGAAATAATAAACTCTATAGTGATAGACTTGTAATGCTCTAAAGATGTTCTGGTGAGGTGAGGAAGAAGCCCCGCCGCTGTAATGGCGCGTATCTGTCCCGCTCAGAAATAATTAATTACGCTATTGGGGTAAGGACAGTGCCCAGGCACTAATGTCCACTTTTTCCAGCCTTTTGTGAGGAATTTATGCTGCCCAGGGTGCCCCCCCCCCGTGCCCTGCACCCTGCAGTGCCTGTGTTTGTGTGTGAGCATGGCGCGCAGCGTTCCGCTCGCTGCTCGGTACCTCAGAATGCCGTCACTGAAGAAGAAGTCTTCTGTTCTTCTGCTACTCACCTGTCTTCTGGCTCTGTAAGGGGGTGACGGCAGGCTGCGGGAGTGTGCATCTAGGCGTACCCAGCGATCAGCACCCTCAGGAGCTAATGGTGTCCTGTCAGCCTGAAGCAGAGCCATTGAACTCACTAGAAGTTGGTCATACTTCTCTCCCCTAAGTCCAACGAAGCAGGGAGACTGTTGCCAGCAGCCTCCCTGAAAATAAAAAAAACTAACTAGTCTTTTCAGAGAAACTCAGTAGAGCTCCTCTGTAGTGCATCCAGTATCACTGCGCACAATACTAAAACTGGAGTCTGGAGGAGGGGCATAGAGGGAGGAGACAGTTCACACCCTTTGAAAGTCTTAAAGTGCCCATGTCTCCTGCGGATCCCGTCTATACCCCATGGTTCTTAATGTGACCCCAGCATCCTCTAGGACGTATGAGAAAACAAATAACGCAGACACGAGGAGGAGAGAACTAAGGAAGTTATAAGGAGAAGAGGGGAGGGAGGGGGGGTTGAAAGGTAAGGTAGTAAAGGCATATTGGATAAACTACAACCTTATACATCAGGCATGTCCAAACTGCGGCCCTCCAGCTGTTGTGAAACTACATATCCCAGCATGCCCAGACACAGTTTTGCTGTCAGGGAATGCTAAAGCTGCGTCAGGGCATGCTGGGATGAGTAGTTTCTCAACAGCTGGAGGGCCGCAGTTTGGACATGCCTGTTATACATATTCGTTAATGTACCAGTAGTTAGAAGTAGAAGAGCTCTAACAGAAACCACAAAGCTTATCTAAAGCCACACCACACTGGATATGCCCAATCTCATTTGATTTTTGAAGCAAAGCAGTATTGGACTTTGTTAATACATGGATGGGAGACTGCTTGGTAGTATCAGATTCTTTAGGTGTTTTTAAACTACCAACACCATTTTCTTGGTACATTTAATTTTTACATGTATTCTTTTATGTACCAGAAGTTAGAAGTAGAAGAGCTGTAACAGAAACCACCAGCTCATCTACAGCCACAGCACACTGGATTTGCCCAATCTCTCCTGATCATGGAAGCTGAGCAGTGTTGGTCCTGGTTTTAGTACTTGGATGGGAGACCACAAGGAAATACCAGGAGCTGTGTGTATTTTTACAATACTAACACCGTTCTCTTGATACATTCCATTTTGAAACATTGGGGCAGATCTATTAAGCCTGGTGAACTGATAAAGTGCAATGTGATAAAGTACCAGCCAGTCAGCTCCTAACTGTCATTTTTCAAACCCAGCCTGTGACATGGCAATTAGGAGCTGATTGGCTGGTACTTTATCACCATGCAAATTATCATTTCACCAGGTTTAATAAATCGGCTGCTTACTCATTTATGTACGAGTAGTTAGAAGTAGAAGAACTCTAACAGAAACCACTAAGCTCATCTACAGCCACACCACACTGTATATGCCCAATATCACCTGATTTTAGGCCTGGTTTGTTCTTGGATGTGAGACCACCTGGGAATACCAGGTGCTGTAGGTAGTTTTATACTACCAACACCGTTCTCTTGATGCATTATATTTTGAAACTTATTCATTGATGTACCAGTAGTTAGAAGTAGAAGTTAGAAACAGCAAACATCATCTACAGCCGCATCACACTGGATATGTCCAATCTCATCTGATGTTGGAAGCTAAGCAGTGTTGTGCCTGGTTAGTTTTTGGATTTCAGGTCCTGCCTTCTGGTTTGGCCACGGCACCTCGGAAATTCACCAAGGTCATGGCCGTGATAACGACCCTTCACCATCGGTGGACCAGGGAGGAATCTCTCCTCCCGATAAACATTCTGGAATTGCGGGCAGTGTTCAATTCATTGACACTGGCCCTGCCTCTAGTACAGAACAGGCCTGTTCAAGTACAATCGGACAACGACACCACGGTAGCAGTGGTGGGATTCAGCCGGTTCGCACCGGTTCCATAGAACCGATACCTAATATTAGGTACAGTTCTGAGAACCGTTTGCTAATGAGCACTGCCAGGGATATATTTGCACCGGAAGCCCTCTATCCTAGCCTGAGCTGCCGCCCGCACACCAGCCCGCCAGCACAGACCGGTGACCGCAACAGGGCCGAGCGTCATTGTTTGTGTACCACTGCAGAGTTCCTCTGCGCCCGGCCCTGTCCTGCTGACTCCTCCTCTCCCTGGAGTCCTGACATGCGCAGTAAGCATGTCCAGACGCTGAGAGAGGGTGGACCGGGCGCGGAGGAACTCTGCAGTGCTACACAGACACAAGGCCCTGTTGCGGTCTGTGCGGGGGGGCGGGTGTGCGGACGGCAGCTCAGGTTAAGCAGGGGTGACAGAGGGCTCCACCACTGGTTCCGGAATGCCCGTTCCTATGAGGCACCATTTTCAGGAGCGGAGCGGTCACTCACCTATCACCACCTACCACCAGCGTGCAGCTGCATCGAGGAATCAAGTGCAGGACCTGTCCTGTGGTAAGGGCGACTGGCTGGGGGGGTATGTATGTAGTCCCTCTTTTCATCTACTTTTGTGTACCTCTTTTATTGTTCTTATTGGAGTATTAAATACGTGAATTATTAAACTACCTTTAGGTATGTCTTTTGGTATACTTAAAATGGTCATTAGGACATAGAACCGGTTGTTAATTTATTTGAATCCCACCACTGCACTGTAGTGTACACAAATCATCAAGGCGGCACTCGAAATTGCATGGCAAAGCTGGAAGTATCAAAAATCCTCAGTTGGGTAGAACGTCATCTGCCAGCAATATCGGCAGTGTTCATTCCCGGAGTCCTCAACTGGGAAGCGGATTTCCTCAGTCGTCAGTACGTTCACGCTGGAGAGTGGAGAGGCCGCAGCAGAAATGTCTGCACTGGTGTCAGTAGGTGACTGAGGCAGGGATGACTGGGAGATAGTGGGTGACTGAAGCATGTATGACTGGGAGATAGTGGGTGACTGAGGCCGGGGTGACTGGGAGATAGTCAGTGACTAAGGCAGGGGTGATAGGGATATAGTGGATGACTGTGGCAGGGGTGACAGGGACAGTAGGAGACTGAGGCAGGGGTTACAGGGATAGTGGGTGACTGAGGCAGGGGTGATAGGGTGACAGTGGGTGACTGAGGCAGAGGTGACAGGGATAGCGGGTGACTGAGGTAGGGGTGATATGGAGATAGTGGTTGACTGAGGCAGGGGTGACAGAGATAGTGGGTGACTAAAGCAGGGGTGACTGGTATAGTGGGTGACTGAGGCAGGGGTCGCAGGTATAGTGGTTAACTGAGGCAGCGGTGACTGGGAGATAGTGGGTAACTGGGGCAGGGGTGACAGGGAAAGTGTGTGACTCAGGCAGGGGTGATAGGGAGATAGTCGGCAGCAGATCACTGCCTTGCTGACAGCAGCACATCCCTGCTTCACTGACAGCAGCACATCCCTGCCTCATTGACAGCAGCACATACCTGCCTCACTTATAGCAGCACATCCCTGCCTCACTGGCAGCAGCAGATCCCTGCCTCACTGGCAGCAGCAGATCACTGCTTCACTGACAGCAGCACATCCCTGCCTCACTGGCAGCAGCAGATCCCTGCCTTACTGACAGCTGTATTCAGACCTGATCTCTGCTGTGCATATTCACACAACAGGAGATCAGGTCTGAAGTGTGTGTGTGTGTGTGTGTGTGTGTGTGTGTGTGTGTGTGTGCTGGTGCCGCAGTGCACCGGCACATGCCAGAGATGCGATCAGCATCTCTGCCCAGTGAGCGCCTCTGCCAACACATACTTATCTTGCATATGAGATCTCTTGATCATGAAGATAGTTCTCACAGGGTGAGGTTCATCCATTACATTTTAAAGTAGGAAGGTACAAATTACATATTCAAATTACATATATGTGCTGGATTCAAATGTTTTCCCCCCTTCCTTTCTCAATTGTGCCCATCAGCAGCTATTCTAATGTTGCTGCCAATGGGTGTGACACATTCATTTCTTCTGTGGGGTACACTGGACTCCACAAGGATTCACATTGTGGTGTAGAGTAGGATCTTGATCTGAGGCACCAACAGGCTCAAAGCTTTTGACTGTTCCCAAGATGCTCAGCGCCCCCTGCTCTATAACCTCGCTTCCATGAACAGGGAGCTAAGTTTGTAGTTGGTGCCTTCAGTAGCAGGACACTTAACAGGGGGCTGCCTCAGGCAGCCTATACTTAGCTATTAATTTTGACAAGAAAAGAAGAACTTTTTTTATAAGAATGTACAAGGGCTGCAGCAGGCTAGGTCTAATAGACATCTTTACTGCAGCTCCATCACTCCCAGCGGCGCAGTATTCTCCCGTGCCCTGGTTGCTGGGTCACTGCAGCGGAGGCTCCGGTTTCTTCCTAAGGTCAGTCACACACACACCGCCCTCCGGGATCACGAGGCCGCTGATGAAAGGGAGGTAAGGGGCTTCTGTGCCCACACTATACCGTGATCCAGCATGGCTGTAGGGGGCGGGCCGTGTGCGCACTGGCGTGGACACTGATTACTGGGCAGCCGCTCCACTAGCCACCAGGGACAGTTAAGGAGCACAGCTCTGGGGGGTTTTCTCCTATATTAACCCCATTTTATACTACCTGCAGTGCATTGTGATAGGTAATAGAGCCTGATTCAGGTTGGATTGCAATCACAATAAGCAATCCAACTGCAAAAATTGCTAAGAGCATACGCATGCGCCTGCATTTTCTGTTACTGTCAATCGGTGCGGGGGGGGGGGGTCAGCAACACTCCATTTCAAAGTCGGAGATGGAGCGGTGCGGGGGCAGGGCTTCGACGGAGAAACAGGAGGCGTGGTCAGAGCGGCTGCATGACATCACATGCAGCCGTTGCGATCACAAAAATGGTGGCGGCTTCCTGCGCACACGTACAGTCTGCACCAACAGGAGGCTAACCCATTTTTTATGATCACGCTGAACTGCACTGAGACTGCAATTTCAGCGTGGTCAAGAAGGGAGGCGGCATGCTGGGTGGCCATGCCCTGCGATGGGTGGCCCCAGCATGCGAACCAAAGGATTGCAAATTCTGTTACTTAGCAGAATTTGCAATCCTTACTGAATTAGGCCATTGATTACAAAATTGTAAACAATATTTGAAGTTTTTCTTCAGGGACTAACACAAAAGATGCTTGGGGCTACTAACACATGGGTAAGCCACGTAAAGCTTCCCATGGGTCAGTGGCATCACAACGGGGTTGCGGCACACACCCGAGTGTCACCCGCCAAGTGGGGTGACACAAAAGTGCCGGCTCTTCTTCAGTGACAGAATATGGGTGTTTCACTGTGACATTACGTGCAATACCCAGTTTCTGTCACTGTGCAGGAGCCAGCACCACTCACACACTAGTCCCCGGGTACAGCCCCCAACCCCCGGGATACCTGCAGCAACAAAATGGTGATTCAGGCCACGCCCCTACCTATGAGACCATGCCTCCTTTTTACCATTGCGCTGCTTATCTGCGCGCACTGCATTACAATCTCCCTCGCCGCCTCTCTGGGTGTCACCAGTGATAGTGACACCTCTGCCATGCTTGTAGCAGCTGGTCCTAAGATCTACGCCTCCAGCCCTGAGTGTTTTCCCTTGTGACTTGTTGATCATCATAGCGAAGCAGATGCTTACAGAAAACTGCAGGGGTTTAGATTGAAAAGAAAAACATTGACGAACCCATCATTTCAGCGACAGGGTCTGCCACACGACTGACTGAAATGACTGGTTGGTTTGGGCCCCCACCAAAAAAGAATCAATCAATCTCTCCTTGCACAAACTGGCTCTACAGAGGCAAGATGTCCACCTCATCATCCTCCGATTCCTCACCCCTTTCACTGTGTACATCCCCCTCCTCACAGATTATTAATTCGTCCCCACTGGAATCCACCATCTCAGATCCCTGTGTACTTTCTGGAGGCAATTGCTGGTGAATGTCTCCACGGAGGAATTGATTATAATTAATTTTGATGATCATCATCTTCTCCACATTTTCTGGAAGTAACCTTGTACGCCGATTGCTGACAAGGTGAGCGGCCGCACTAAACACTCTTTCGGAGTACACACTGGAGGGAGGGCAACTTAGGTAGAATAAAGCCAGTTTGTGCAAGGGCCTCCAAATTGCCTCTTTTTCTCCACCATTCTTTCAAAGGTGACAGAATCATATGCAGTGACAGTAGACGACATGTCAGTAATCGTTGCCAGGTCCTTCAGTCTGGACCAGATGTCAGCACTCACTCCAGACTGCCCTGCATCACCGCCAGTGGGTGGGCTCGGAATTCTTAGCCTTTTCCTCGCACCCCCAGTTGCGGGAGAATGTGAAGGAGGAGCTGTTGACGGGTCACGTTCCGCTTGACTTGACAATTTTCTCACCAGCAGGTCTTTGAACCTCTGCAGACTTGTGTCTGCCGGAAAGAGAGATACAATGTAGGTTTTAAATCTAGGATCGAGCACGGCGGCCAAAATGTAGTGCTCTGATTTCAACAGATTGAATCCTGGTTAAGCAAATTAAGGGCTCCATCCACAAGTCCCACATGCCTAGTTGAATCGCTCTGTTTTAGCTCCTCCTTCAATGTCTCCAGCTTCTTCTGCAAAAGCCTGATGAGGGGAATGACCTGACTCAGGCTGGCAGTGTCTGAACTGACTTCACGTGTGGAAAGTTCAAAGGGTTGCAGAACCTTGCACAACGTTGAAATCATTCTCCACTGCGCTTGAGTCAGGTGCATTCCCCCTCCTTTGCCTATATCGTGGGCAGATGTATAGGCTTGAATGGCCTTTTGCTGCTCCTCCATCCTCTGAAGCATATAGAGGGTTGAATTCCACCTCGTTACCACCTCTTGCTTCAGATGATGGCAGGGCAGGTTCAGGAATGTTTGGTGGTGCTCCAGTCTTCGGCATGCGGTGGCTGAAGGCAGAAAGTGGCCCGCAATTCTTCGGGCCACCGACAGCATCTCTTGCACGCCCCTGTCGTTTTTTAAATAATTCTGCACCACCAAGTTCAATGTATGTGCAAAACATGGGACGTGCTGGAATTTGCCCAGATGTAATGCACGCACAATATTGGTGGCGTTGTCCGATGTCACAAATCCCCAGGAGAGTTCAATTGGGGTAAGCCATTCTGCGATGATGTTCCTCAGTTTCCGTAAGAGGTTGTCAGCTGTGTGCCTCTTATGGAAAGCGGTGATACAAAGCGTAGCCTGCCTAGGAACGAGTTGGCAATTGCGAGATGCTGCTACTGGTGCCGCCGCTGCTGTTCTTGCTGCGGGAGGCAATACATCTACCCAGTGGGCTGTCACAGTCATATAGTCCTGAGTCTGCCCTGCTCCACTTAACCACAGACAAGTGGACATTGGGTACAACTGCATTTTTTAGGACACTGGTGACTCTTTTTCTGAGGTCTGTGTACATTTTCGGTATCGCCTGCCTAGAGAAATGGAACCTAGAGGGTATTTGGTACCGTGGACACAGTACCTCAATCAAGTCTCTAGTTGCCTCTAAATTAACGATGGATACCGGAACCACGTTTTTCACCACCCAGACCTGAGTTATCCGCTTTGCAGCAGGATGACTGCTGTGATATTTCATCTTCCTCGCAAAGGACTGTTGGACAGTCAATTGCTTACTGGAAGAAGTACAAGTGGTCTTCCGACTTCCCCTCTGGGATGACGATCGACTCCCAGCAGCAACAACAGCAGCGCCAGCAGCAGTAGGCGTTACACTCAAGGATGCATCGGAGGAATCCCAGGCAGGAGAGGACTCGTTAGACTTGCCAGTGACATGGCCTGCAGGACTATTGGCTCTCCTGTCTAAGGAGGAAATTGACACTGAGGGAGTTGGTGGTGTGGTTTGCAGGAGCTTGGTTACAAGAGGAAGGGATTTAGTGGTTAGTGGACTGCTTCCGCTGTCATCCAAAGTTTTTGAACTTGTCACTGACTTATGATGAATGCGCTGCAGGTGACGTATAAGGGAGGATGTTCCGAGGTGGTTAACGTCCTTATCCCTACTTATTACAGCTTGACAAAGGCAACACACGGCTTGACACCTGTTGTCCGCATTTGTGTACAGGATGCATACCTTCATGTCCCCATTTATCCACCTCATCAGGCGTAACTCAGATTTGCGGTACAGGACTGTCATTGCCAATTTCAGACGTTGCTGTTTGGTCTCTCCATGGCCCTGAGAATTTTCACCAAGGTAATGGCGGAAATGATGGTGCTCCTGTGCAAGCAAGGTGTCACAATTATCCCGTACTTGGGCGATCTCATAAAAGCGAGATCAAGAGAGCAGTTGCTGAACAGCGTATCACTTTCACTGAAAGTGTTACAGCAACACGGCTGGATTCTCAATATCCCGAAGTCGCAGTTGATTCCTACTACTCGTCTGTCTTTCTTGGGCATGATTCTGGACACAGACCAGAAGAAGGTTTATCTCCTGATAGAAAAGGCCCAGGAACTCATGACTCTTGTCAGGAACCTATTGAAACCAAAACAGGTGTCAGTGCATCACTGCACTCGAGTCCTGGGAAAGATGGTGGCATCATACGAGGCCATTCCATTCGGCAGGTTCCATGCGAGGACTTTCCAATGGGACCTACTGGACAAGTGGTCCGGGTCACATTTACAGATGCATTGGTTGATCACCCTGTCCCCCAGGGTCAGGGTATCACTCTTGTGGTGGCTGCAGAGTGCTCACCTTCTCGAGGGACGCAGATTCAGCATTCAGGGCTGGATCCTGGTGACCACAGACGCAAGCCTCCAAGTTTGGGGAGCAGTCACACAGGGAAGAAATTTCCAAGGTCTTTGGTCAAGTCAAGAGACTTGTCTTCACATCAACATCCTGGAACTAAGGGCCATATACAATGCCCTACGTCAAGCGGAGACCTTACTTTGCGACCAACCGGTTCTGATCCAGTCAGACAACGTCACCGCAGTGGCTCATGTAAACCGCCAAGGCGGCACAAGAAGCAGAGTGGCGATGGCACAAGCCACCAGAATTCTTCGCTGGGTGGAGAATCACGCAAGCGCACTGTCAGCAGTGTTCATTCCGGGAGTGGACAACTGGGAAGCAGACATCCTCAGCAGACACGACCTACATCCGGGAGAGTGGGGACTTCATCAGGAAGTCTTTGCACAGATTACAAGTCGGTGGGAACTGCCACAGATAGACATGATGCCGTCCCGGCTCAACAAAAAGCTACAGAGGTATTGCGCAAGGTCAAGAGACCCTCAGGCAGTAGCTGTAGACGCCCTAGTGACACCGTGGGTGTTCCGGTCGGTATTTCCTCCTCTTCCTCTCATACCCAAGGTGTTGAGGATAATAAGACAAAGAGGAGTGAGAACAATCCTCATTGTTCCAGATTGGCCACGGAGGACCTGGTATCCGGATCTGCAGGAAATGCTCACAGAAGATCTGTGGCCTCTCCCTCTAAGACAGGACCTGTTGCATCAGGGGCCCTGTCTGTTCCAAGACTTACCGCGGCTGCGTTTGACGGCATGGCGGTTGAATGCCGGATCCTAGCATTCCGGTTGAGGTCATCCCTACGCTGATAAAGGCTAGGAAGGATGTAACGTTAAAACATTACACCGTATATGGCGAAATTATGTTTCTTGGTGTGAGGCCAGGAATGCTCCTACGGAAGAATTCCATCTGGGCCGTTTCCTTCACTTCCTACAAACTGGAGTGAATTTGGGCCTAAAATTAGGCTCTATTAAGGTCCAGATTTCGGCCTTATCCATTTTCTTTCAAAAAGAATTGGCTTCTCTTCCAGAAGTTCAGACTTTTGTAAAAGGAGTGCTGCATATTCAGCCTCCTTTTGTGCCTCCGGTGGCACCTTGGGACCTTAACGTGGTGTTAAGTTTTCTAAAATTACACTGGTTTGAACCACTTAAAACAGTGGAGTTAAAATATCTCACATGGAAGGTGGTCATGTTATTAGCCTTGGCTTCGGCTAGGCGAGTGTCGGAATTAGCGGCTTTGTCACATAAAAGCCCATATTTGGTATTCCATGTGGATAGAGCGGAATTGCAGACCCGTCCTCAATTCCTACCAAAAGTGGTCTCATCTTTTCATATGAACCAACCTATTGTGGTGCCTGTGGCTACGCGTGACTTGGAGGATTCCGAGTTACTTGATGTGGTTAGGGCTTTGAAAATTTACGTGGCCAGGACGGCTAGAGTCAGGAAAACTGAAGCGCTGTTTGTCCTGTATGCAACCAACAAGATTGGTGCCCCTGCTTCAAAGCAGGCTATTGCTCGCCGGATTTGTAACACGATTTAGCAAGCGCATTCTATGGCTGGATTGCAGTTACTGAAATCGGTCAAGGCCCATTCCACGAGGAAAGTGGGCTCTTCTTGGGCGGCTGCCCGAGGGGTCTCGGCGCTACAGCTGTGTCAAGCTGCTACTTGGTCGGGTTCACACACCTTTGCAAAATACTATAAGTTTGATACCCTGGCTGAGGAGGAACTCATGTTTGCTCAATCGGTGCTGCAGAGTCATCCGCACTCTCCCGCCCGTTTTGGAGCATTGGTATAATCCCCATGGTCCTTACGGAGTCCCCAGCATCCTCTAGGACGTTAGAGAAAATAAGATTTTAAACCTACTGGTAAATATTTTTCTCGTAGTCCGTAGAGGATGCTGGGCGCCCGTCCCAAGTGCGGACTACTTCTGCAATACTTGTATATAGTTATTGCTTCAATAAGGGTTATGTTATAGTTGCATCGGTCCTGCACTGATGCTATGTTGTTTTTTCATACTGATAACTGGGTAGTTTATCACAAGTTATACGGTGTGATTGGTGTGGCTGGTATGAATCTTGCCCTGGATTAACAAAATCCTTTCCTCATACTGTCCGTCTCCTCTGGGCACAGTTTCTCTAACTGTGGCATAGAGGGAGGAGCCAGTGCACACCCAGAACTAAAGTCTTTCTTAAAGTGCCCATGTCTCCTGTGGAGCCCGTCTATCCCCATGGTCCTTACGGAGTCCCCAGCATCCTCTACGGACTACGAGAAAAAGATTTACCGGTAGGTTTAAAATCTTATTTTCTACTTTATTCTTTTCTATCCTAGTTTATTACGACCAACTCTCATCCAAGGAGTTTGATATTCTACTACCTGCATGCAATTTAAATTGCTTAAATTGTTTATATGGTTGATTTGTCCTTCACAATCCATAATCTGCAACTTGGATGTACTTGTGTCATTGAAAATCTTATAATAAAAATGTATATACAGATACTCAACCTGTATATTGAAAAAAAAAAAAGTTATAAGACATATGCATTCAATATTTGAAGAAACAAAATAAAATAAAGCTATCTATTGGGTTTCACTAACAAGCACATTGGAAGACTTGACTACTGTTAAAAGACATGCATTACATGGTATAGAGCCACAAACCACAATGTAGTAAAATAAAAACAAACTTACATGTGTATCAAACCTATGTGAGGCTTACATTGATAGTGCAAGATCAACACTCTATCAACTGTGCAAACTAGACTGCACATAAATGCCATAAAATTTATCTGAGATTTTAGTAAATAAGGCCCGTTGCTGTCCGGGTCACGCAGCCGTCACGGCCCGCCCCCATACGGTCTGGTCATGTCTGCGTTGTCCTGACTGTGCCCCCAAAATGGCGGCACAACGCCGCTGGCCCGACTCCTCCTGCCCAGTGACCGCCTCTGCCTGTCAATCAGGCAGAGGCGCTCACTGGGCAGAGATGCTGATCGCATCTCTGGCATGTGCCGGTGCACTGCGGCACCAGCACACACGCACTTCAGACCTGATCTCCTGTTGTGTGAATATGCACAGCAGGGATCAGGTCTGAATTAGGCCCTATATACAGCTGTCAGTAAGGCAAGGATGTGCTGCTGCCAGTGAGGCAGGGATGTGCTGCTGGTAGTGAAGCAGTGATGTGCTGCTGTCAGCGAAGCAGTGCTGTGCTGCTGTCAGCGAGACAGGGATGTGCTGCTGTCAGCGAGGCAGGGATGTGCTGCTGTCAGCGAAGCAGGGATGTGCTGCTGTCAGCGAAGCAGGGATGTGCTGCTGTCAGTGAAGCAGGGATGTGCTGCTGTCAGCGAGGCAGGGATGTGCTGCTGTCAGCGAGGCAGGGATGTGCTGCTGTCAGCGAGGCAGGGATGTGCTGCTATAAGTGAGGTAGGGATGTGCTGCTGTCATTGAAGCAGGTATGTGCTGCTGCAGTGAGGCAGAGATATGCAGCCCACTATCTCCCTATCACCCCTGCCTGAGTCACACACTTTCCCTGTCACCCCTGCCTCAGTTACCCACTATCTCCCAGTCACCGCTGCCTCAGTCAACCACTATATCTGCGATCCCTGCCTCAGTAACCCACTATACCAGTCACCCCTGCTTTAGTCACCCACTGTCACCCTATCACCCCTGCTTCAGTCACCCACTATCCCTGTCAACCCTGCCTCAGTCACCCACTATCTCCCAGTCACCCCTGCCTCAGTCAGCCACTATCCCTGTCACCCCTGCCTCAGTCTCTTACTGTCCCTGTCACCCCTGCCACAGTCATCCACTATCTCCCTATCACCCCTGCCTTAGTCATTTATTATACCTGTCACCCACTTTCTTCCCATACTTACCCAACCCCTTCCTATCACCCCTCCCTCAGTAACCCACTATCTCCCTGTCACCCACTATCTCCCAGTCACCCCGGCCTCAGTCACCCACTATCTCCCACTCATACATGCTTCAGTCACCCACTATCTCCCAGTCATCCCTGCCTCAGTCACCTACTGACACCAGTGTAGACATTTCTGCTGCGGCCTCTCCACTCTCCAGCGTGAACGTCCTGACGACTGAGGAAATCCGCTTCCTAGTTGAGGACTCCGGGAATGAACACTGCCGATATTGCTGTCAGATGACTTTCTACCCAACGGAGGATTTTTGATACTTCCAGCTTTGCCATGCAGTTTCGAGTGCCGCCTTGATGATTTGTGTACACTACCGTGGTGGCGTTGTCAGATTGTACTTGAACAGGCCTGTTTTGTACTAGAGGCAGGGCCAGTGTCAATTAATTGAACACTGCCTGCAATTCCAGAATGTATATCAGGAGGAGAGATTCCTCCCTGGTCCACCGACCCTGGAGAAAGTGTTGCTCCAACACCATGGCCCAGCCCAAAAGACTGGCATCCATTGTCAGGAGGACACAGTTGGAGATCCAGAAGGGATGGCCCCTGCTCAACTGTTGGTCCTGTAGCCACCAGCTCAGTGTCAGACAAACCTCCGGAGTCAAGGAGATCATTTGAGACATCATCCGATGAGGCAGGCCGTCCCACTTGGAGAGGATTAACCTCTGCAGAGGGCGGTAATGAAATTGAGCGTACTCTACCATATCGAAAGCCGACACCATGAGGTCTAGTACTTGCATCGCTGTGTGTATCAACACTCTTGGGCGAGAGAGGACGATACTGTCCTGAATTTTCAGGACTTTCTCTGGAGACAGAAACAATTGTTGGCTGTGTGTGTCCAGCAGTGCCCCTAGGTGCACAATGTTCCGAGCAGGGACCAGCGAGGACTTTTTTCAGTTGATGAGCCACCCGTGGACTTTTAGGAATTGGACCGCCAGTTCCAGATAACTGTGGAGAACCTCTTGGGAGTTCACCAGGATCAGCAAGTCGTCCAGATTTGGCAGGATCCTGATTCTCTGATGGTGAAGGGTCGTCATCACGGCCATGACCTTGGTGAATATCCGAGGTGCCGTGGCCAAACCAGAAGGCAGGACTTGAAATCCAAAAACAAACCAGGCACAACACTGCTTAGCTTCCATCATCAGATGAGATTGGACCAGTGGCGTAACTACTGCCCCCGCAGTCCTCGCGGTGGCTTGGGGGCGAGGGGCTGCGGGGGCGCCACTGATTTACAGCAGACTGACATGCGGACGAGCGTCCGCATGTCAGTCTGCAGTCTCCTTCCCTCCGCCGCTTTTTGGAGGGACACGGAGGGCACACAGCGCGCCTCCCTGTGTCCCTCCTGTTGCATCATCTCCGGCGGCCGCGGGTCTAATAGGGGGAAGTGCCGTCCGTGAGCTCTAATTGGCTCACGAACCGGCACTTCCCCCTATTAGACCCGCGGCCGCCGGAGATGATGCAGCAGGAGGGACACAGGAGAGACGAGCTGTGCCCTCCGTGTCCCTCCAAAAAGCGACGGCGGGGGGTGTGTGTAAATATCTGGCACTGGGGGCATATATGGCACGGGGGGGGGGGGGGGAAGGAATATCTGGCCACTGGGGGAGATATCTGGCACTGGGGCATATATGGCACTGGGGGGGAATATCTGGCACTGGGGGCATATATGGCACTGGGGGGGGGGTATCTGGCACTGGGGGCATATATGGCACGGGGGGCATATATGGCACTGGGGGGAATATCTGGCACTGGGGGCATATATGGCACTGGGGGGGAATATCTGGCACTGGGGGCATATGTGTACCTGGCACATGGGGGGGACGACTATATTTGGCACTGGGGCATGTAAGTACCTGGCACCGTGGGGGAATATCTGGCACTGGGGACATATGTGGCACTGGGAGCACAGCCCTAGCAACAAGGACTACCTCCTAGCAACGAGCATGACACCCAGTGCATGAAACATCTGGCAACGAGCATAACACCCAGTGCATGAAACACCTGGCAACGAGCATGACACCCAGTGCATGAAACCCCTGGCAACGAGCATGACACCCTGAGCATGAAAACCGCTGGCACCGTGCATGGAACCAAGAGCATGAAACCCCTGGCAACGAGCATGACACCCAGTGCATGAAACCCCTGACAACGAGCAGGTAATTGAAAAGTAATTAGAAGCCTTACTGTAGGACTTAATGTGTAATGGGCATTACGGTGTGTGGCATAATGTATCACGGACATTGCGGTGTGTGTCATAATGTGTCGCAGGCATTACGGTGTATGGTATACTATATCGCAGGCATTGTGATATGTGGTATAATGTCTCAGGGTCATTGCAGTGTGTGGCATAATGTATCACGGACATTGCGGTGTGTGTCATAATGTGTCAGGCATTACGGTGTGTGGTATACTATATCACGGGCATTGTGGTATGTGGTATAATGTCTCAGGGTCATTGCAGTGTGGCATAATACATAACGGGCATTGCGATGTGTGGCATAGGGTATAACGGGCAGGGCATTGCGGTATGTGTCACAGGCATTACGGTGTATGGTATACTATATCACGGGCATTGTGGTATAATGTCTCAAGGTCATTGCAGTGTGTGGCATAATGTGTCACAGGCATTGTATGTGCTATAATGTATCGGGCATTGCAGTGTGTGGCATAATGTATCACGGACATTGCGGTGTGTGTCATAATGTGTCACAGACATTGTATGTGCTATAATGTATCAGGGGCATTGCAGTGTGTAGCATAATGTATAACGGGCATTGCGATTCCTGTCATAATGTGTCACAGGCATTACGGTGTGTGGCATAATGTGTCACAGACATTACGGTGTGTGGCATAATGTGTCGGGGGCATTACAGTGTGTGCATATTGTGTCGTGCATTATTGTGTGCGGCATAATGTCTAAGGGCCATTGCAGTATGTGGCATAATGTATACTGGGCATTACTATAAGGAGGAAAAATGACAAATAATGTAAGGGGCATGAATCAGGATTATTTTTCTTTCCTGTGGTGGCCAACGTATGGGCGTGCAGGTTGCAAAACTGGGGTATAAGGTAGTCTTTTCCTGCAATGCCACGCCCCTTTATGCGAAACCACGCCCACTCCAACAAAACCACGCCCCTTTTTTGACGCGCGCACCTTAGGCGCGCGCATATTTATCCCTTTCTTGCTCCCAATTATGGAGCATGAAGGGGCGGGGGGGGCGCCGAAGAATTTTTTGGCTTGGGGGAGAAAAATTTCTAGTTACGCCACTGGATTGGACATATCCAGTGTGATGCGGCTGTAGATGATTTTTGCTGTTTCTAACTTCTACATCAATGAATAAGTTTCAAAATAGAATGCATCAAGAGAACGGTGTTGGTAGTATAAAACTACCTACAGCACCTGGTATTCCCAGGTGGTCTCACATCCAAGAACAAACCAGGCCTAAGATCAGGTGATATTGGGCATATACAGTGTGGTGTGGCTGTAGATGAGCTTAGTGGTTTCTGTTAGAGTTCTTCTACTTCTAACTACTCGTACATAAATGAATAAGCGGACGATTTATTAAACCTGGTGAAATGATAATTTGCATGGTGATAAAGTACCAGCCAATCAGCTCCTAATTGCCATGTCACAGGCTGGGTTTGAAAAATGACAGTTAGGAGCTGACTGGCTGGTACTTTATCACCTTGCACTTTATCAGTTCACCAGGCTTAATAGATCTGCCCCAATGTTTCAAAATGGAATGCATCAAGAGAACGGTGTTGGTATTGTAAAAATACACACAGCTCCTGGTATTTCCTGGTGGTCTCCCATCCAAGTACTAAAACCAGGACCAACACTGCTCAGCTTCCATGATCAGGAGAGATTGGGCAAATCCAGTGTGCTGTAGCTGTAGATGAGCTCGTGGTTTCTGTTAGAGCTCTTCTACTTCTAACTTCTGGTACATAAAAGAATATGTGTAAAAATTAAATGTACAGTACCAAGAAAAGGGTGTTGGTAGTTTAAAAACACCTAAAGAATCTGATAATACATGGATGGGAGACTGCTTGGTAGTAACAAAGTCCAATACTGCTTTGCTTCAAAGATCAAATGAGATTGGGCATATCCAGTGTGGTGTGGCTTTAGATAAGCTTTGTGGTTTCTGTTAGAGCTCTTCTACTTCTAACTACTGGTACATTAATGAATATGTATAAGGTTGTAGTTTATCCAATATCCCTTTACTACATTACCTCCCCCCCCCCCTCCCCTCCCCTCCCCTCCTTATAGCTTCCTTTGTTCTCTCCTCCTCGTGTGTGCGTTATTTGTTTTCTCATACGTCCTAGAGGATGCTGGGATCACATTAAGAACCATGGGGTATAGACGGGATCCGCAGGAGACATGGGCACTTTAAGACTTTCAAAGGGTGTGAACTGTCTCCTCCCTCTATGCCCCTCCTCCAGACTCCAGTTTTAGAATTGTGCCCAGTGAGACTGGATGCACTACAGGGGAGCTCTACTGAGTTTCTCTGAAAAGACTTATGTTAGTTTTTCTTATTTTCAGGGAGGCTGCTGGCAACAGTCTCCCTGCTTCGTGGAACTTAGGGGAGAGAAGTATGACCAACTTCTAGTGAGTTCAATGGCTCTGCTTCTGGCTGACAGGACACCATTAGCTCCTGAGGGTGCTGATCGCTGGGTACGCCTAGATGCCCACTCCCGTAGCCTGCCATCACCCCCTTACAGAGCCAGAAGTCAGAAGACAGGCGAGTAGCAGAAGAACAGAAGACTTCTTCTCCAGTGACGGCATTCTGAGGTACCACGCAGCGAGCGGAATGCTGTGCGCCATGCTTCCACACAAACACAGGCACTGCAGGGTGCAGGGCATGTGGGTGGGTGGGGGGGGGCACCCTGGGCAGCATAAATTCCTCACAAAAGGCTGGCAAAAGTGGACATTAGTGCCTGGGCACTGTCCTTACCCCGCCAGCGTAATTAATTATTTGTTTCTGAGCGGGACAGAAGCGTGCCATTACAGCGGCGGGGCTTCTTCCTCACCTCACCAGCACATCTATAGAGCGTTACAAGTCTATCACTATAGAGTTTATTATTTCCCAGACTGTGTACTTTTGGCGCTGGGTTGTGAGCTGAAAAATCCTCTCTGTCCCTCTGACAGATTTACTGTAGGTCTATCCCCGATAAGCCGATGTGTCTGTGGGTACTTGGTACATATGTGTCAACATGTCGGTGGCTGAATGTTTTTCCCAAGAGGAAACTATATTAGGAATGCAGACATATGATGGTGGCCCTGTTGGCACCACCAATAACTGACTGGGTGAAAGTTTCAATAATATCAGAGTGAGGTTGGATAAATCTGTGTCCCAGACACAGACGTAGAGAATAGATGTGATGTTCATGGCTATGCTTCTTTTCCCTCAGGCCCGCAAAAATGTTACTACACACTGATACTGACTCGGATACTGATTCCTATGTCGACCATAATATTTCCTGATTAGATCCAATATTGGCAAGGAGCATTCAGTACATGATTGTGGATATTAAGGACATATTAACATCACTGAGGACCCTGCTGTTCCTGACAAAGGGGTCTATATGTATGTATATATAGATATATAATGAAAGCTGATGTAACGTTCCTCCATCTCTGTTTGAGAAAGTCTGGGCCAGCTCGACAAGATGGTTTCAAATCCCCAAAAGGTTTCCGATTGTTTATTCATTTCCTGCTGCGGACAGAATAAAGTGGGAGTCACCCCCTGTTCTGCACGGGGCCCTGTCACAAATCCAGCGGATCATATGCAGGAAGCTACATTATTTCTAGTTATGTAACCACGGGTACATTACTTAGACCTGCCATTACATGCGCATGGGTGAGTAGTAGTATTCAAGAATTGGTCGAATACCTTGTCTTCCGATATAGATATCTTGGAGAGATGGGATACTCCTTACGTTGGATCATATCAAGGACACTGCAGCATACTTACGACTGCAAGGGATATAGGACTCTTGAGTTCACGGGCCAATTTCATGGCAGTCTCGGATAGGAGGGCATTGTGGATTCACCAAGGGAATGCTGATGCTGACTCCAAGAAGAAAGGGAGTCTCTTCCCTATGAAGGTGAAGCCTTGTTTGGCAACGGCCTAGTTAATTTGATCTCGGCAGCTCCCGCAGGTAAGTCAACCTTCTTGCCCTATGTTCCCTCTCAACGGATGAAGACGCATCATTGTCTAACGCAGTCATTTTGTCCCAATAGATATGCAAGAAGTTAAGATTCCCCTTTCTTTGCAGGTAGAGGAAGGAGAAGAGGGAAGAGGTCTGTAGCCTCTTCAAGATCGCAGGAGCAGAGATCGTCCTCTGCTTCTGCCAAATCCACTGCATGACGCTGGGGCTCTCTTGCAGGAGCCCACACCAGTGGGGGCACGTCTAAAACACTTCAGTCAGTTCTGGATTAATTTGGACCTGGACTCGTGGGTTTTACAAATAGTGTCACAAGGGTACAAACTGGGGTTTCAAGACGTTCCCCCTCACCGATTGTTCAAATCGGCCTTAGTCAGCAGGGAGAAGGTTTTTATTCAAGCCTCTTCGTGCTCCCGAAGCCGGACGGCTCAGTCAGACCAATCTTAAATCTGAAATCCCTCAATTTCTACCTGAAGAAATTCAATTTCAAGATGGAATCTCTCAGGGTAGGGATCTCCAGTCCGGAGGAAGGAGATTTCATGGTTTTGGTAGACATAAGGATGCCTAATTACATGTTCCCGTTTAGCCACTGCATCAAGCTACCTGAGGTTTGCAATTCAGGATTGTCATTACCAATTTCAGACGTTGCCGTTTGGTCTGTCCACGGCTCCGAGGATTTTCACCAGGGTTATGGTGGAAATGATGGTTCTCCTTCGCAAGCAAGGAGTCACAATTATGCCGTACTTGGATGATCTCCTGATAAAGGCGAGATCCAGGGACCAGTTGGTGCAAAACATCTACTCTCCCTGACAGTTCTTCAACAACATGGTTGGCTCCTAAACTTGCCAAAATCGCAGTTGGTCCCAATGACGCGGTTGTTGTTTCTGGGAGTCATACTGGACACAGAAGAGGCTTTCTTCCAGTGGAAAGGCTATGGAGTTCCAGAGTCTGGTCAAACAAATTCTGAAACCAGCAAGAGTGTTAATCCATCAATGCATTCTGTTGCTGGGGAAGATGGTTGCGGCCTACGAGGCCATTCAGTTTGGCAGGTTCCATGCCAGAGTGTTCCAGTGGGACCTGTTGGACAAGTGGTCCGGATCCCACCTACACATGCACCGGAGGATAATCCAGTCTTCCAAGACCAGAATCTTACTCCATTGGTGGCTGCACAGTTCTCACCTCCTAGAGGGGCGATGGTTCGGGATCCAGGACTGGATTCTAGGGACCATGGATGCAACCCTCCGAGGCTGGGGAGCAGTCACACAGGGGGAAAACATCCAAGGAAGATGGTCAAGTCAGGAAAGTTTTCTCCACATAAATGTTCTGGAGTTAAGGGCCATTTAATAACTGCAGACACAGTACGCACTGGGACGGGTGCCCAGCATCCTCTACGGACTAAGAGAAAAGGATTTACCGGTAGGTATTAAAATCCTATTTTCTCTAACGTCCTAGAGGATGCTGGGGACTCCGTAAGGACCATGGGGATAGATAAGCTCCGCAGGAGACATGGGTACTTTAAGAAAGACTTTAGTTCTGGGTGTGCACTGGCTCCTCCCTCTATGCCCCTCCTCCAGACCTCAGTTTGATACTGTGCCCAGTGGAGACTGGGTGCTTTTCAGGAGCTCTCCTGAGCTTTCTGACAGAAAGTATTTTGTTAGGTTTTTAATTTTCAGGGAGCACTGCTGGCAACAGACTCCCTCATCGAGGGACTGAGGGGAGAGAAGCAGCCCTACTCTCTGAGTTGCAAGGTCCTGCTTCTTAGGCTACTGGACACCATTAGCTCCAGAGGGATTGGTACGCAGGATCTCACCCTCGCCGTCCGTCCCAGAGCCGCGCCTCCGTCCCCCTTGCAGAGCCGGAAGATAGAAGCCGGGTGAGTATGAGAAGAAAAGAAGACTTCAGAGGCGGCAGAAGACTTCATGATCTTCACTGAAGTAACGCACAGCACTGCAGCTGTGCGCCATTGCTCCCATACACCTCACACACTCCGGTCACTGTAAGGGTGCAGGGCGCAGGGGGGGGGGGGCACCCTGGGCAGCAATATAAACCTCTTTTTGGCAAAAATATAACACATATACAGCGGGGCACTGTATATATGTATGAGCCCCCGCCAATTTTACAGTTTAAGCGGGACAGAAGCCTGCCGCCGAGGGTGCGGGGCTTCTCCCTCAGCACTCACCAGCGCCTGGGCAAACATTAAGTTACTGTGTATTCCTGGGTTATATAGCGCTGGGGTGTGTGCTGGCATACTCTCTCTCTGTCTCTCCAAAGGGCCTTGTGGGGAAACTGTCTTCAGAAAAAGCATTCCCTGTGTGTGTGGTGTGTCGGTACACATGTGTCGACATGTCTGAGGAAGAAGGCTATATTAGAGAGGAGCAGGAGCAAATGAATGTGGTGTCTCCGCCGACAGCTGATTGGATGGATATGTGGAATGTTTTAAATGCTAGTGTAAACTCATTGCACAAAAGATTAGACAAGGCTGAAGCTTTGGGACAGTCAGGGTCTCAACCCATGCCTGATCCTATGTTGCAGGGACTGTCAGGGTCTCATAAGCGCCCACTATCCCAGATTGTTGACACAGATACAGACACGGATTCTGACTGCAGTGTCGATTACGATGATGCAAAGTTACAGCCAAAATTGGCAAAATCCATTCGATATATGATTATGGCAATAAACTGCAGGGAGAACACATTTTCAGACGAATGTGGGAGGGCAGAAGGCTGCCTAATACTGAAGCACCCCCAAACAACAAACCAAATGCAACAACTACTGCAAGCATTCCTGGGGGAAGGCCTGCAGCAGATGGATTTGCATATAGTGATGTCATCCAAGCAGTGGGCATAGTTGGCTGCAACCCTCGTCTGCATATGAAAAGAGAAAAGGGTCACGCAGGGCATGGCGGCCTTTGTGGGGTTGCGCTTGGATGACCCCTAAATCACTTTATACACCCCCACCCCCCATCAGTGTGGGCTCATGTTGGCCATGCCCCAGCCCCTGAAGCATTCAAGCTGATTTCTTGCAGCAGCTGGACCCAGAAACAGCTCCAGAGTTGCTCTACAAGACAAGTAAAAGGGTGTGAGCCCTGCAGCACCACCTGTAGTTTGCATACACACATATATAGGACAGCATCTCTTATATGCCCCAGGGTCAATAAAATAGTATCCTTATCTAGGGTATCCATCCCCTCAGATAAGGTATCCGTCCATGCCGCTACAGCACTACACACCCAGGCCGACGCAATTGCCGGTATGAGTAAGGTACCTGAATGTGTATAAATGGACTTCAGGGTAATCTCCTGTTTGCGGTCAGCAGACTCTTTGAGGGTAGCCGTATACTGGGACGGGAGGGCTACCTTCTTGGATAAGCGTGTTAATGCTTTGTCCACCCTAGGGGAGGATTCCCATCGTAACCAATCCAATCCATTGATGGGAAAGGATACGCCATAAGAATCCATTTGGAAATCTGCAGTCTTTTATCTGGAGATTCCCAAGCTTTTTCACATAACTCGTTCAGCTCGTGTGACCCCCTCAAAGGTTACCTCAGGCTTCTTTCCCTTGTACATATGTAACCTCTTGTCAGGGACAGGGGGTTCCTCTGTGATGTGCAAAACATCTTTTATTGCCATAATCATATATCGAATGGATTTTGCCAATTTTGGCTGTAACTTTGCATCATCGTAATCGACACTGGAGTCAGAATACGTGTCGGTATCTGTGTCAACAATCTGGGATAGTGGGCGCTTATGAGACCCTGACAGTCCCTGCAACATAGGATCAGGCATGGGTTGAGTCCCTGACTGTCCCAAAGCTTCAGCCTTGTCTAATCTTTTGTACAATGAGTTTACACTAGCATTTAAAACATTCCACATATCCATCCAATCAGGTGTCAGCGGAGACACCACATTCATTTGCTCCCGCTCCTCTCTAATATAGCCTTCTTCCTCAGACATGTCGACACACGTGTACCGACACACCACACACACAGGGAATACTTTTTCTGAAGACAGTTTCCCTACAAGGCCCTTTGGAGAGACAGAGAGAGAGTATGCCAGCACACTCCCCAGCGCTATATAACCCAGGAATAACACAGTAACTTAATGTTTGTCCAGTAGCGCTGCTGTATGTAATTTGCGCCGAATTATGTGCCCCCCCTCTCTTTTCAACCCTCTTCTCTACCGTGGTATAAGCAGGGGAGAGTCCGGGGAGCTTCCTCTCAGCGGTGCTGTGGAGAAAAAATGGCGCTGGTGAGTGCTGAGGGAGAAGCCCCGCCCCCTCGGCGGCGGGCTTCTGTCCCGCTTAAACTGTAAAATTGGTGGGGGCTCATACATATATACAGTGCCCAGCTGTATATATGTTATATTTTTGCCAAAAAGAGGTTTATATTGCTGCCCAGGGCGCCCCCCCTGCGCCCTGCACCCTTACAGTGACCGGAGTATGTGAGGTGTATGGGAGCAATGGCGCACAGCTGCAGTGCTGTGCGCTACCTCAGTGAAGATCATGAACTCTGTGGAGCCCGTCTATCCCCATGGTCCTTACGGAGTCCCCAGCATCCTCTAGGACGTTAGAGAAACTAGGATTTTAATACCTACCGGTAAATCCTTTTCTCTTAGTCTGTTGAGGATGCTGGGCACCCGTCCCAGTGTGTACTGTGTCTGCAGTTATTAAATGGCCCTTAACTCCAGAACATTTATGTGGAGACAACTTTCCTGACTTGACCATCTTCCTTGGACGTTTTCCCCCTGTGTGACTGCTCCCCAGCCTCGGAGGGTTGCATCTGTGGTCCCTAGGATCCAGTCCTGGATCCCGAACCATCGCCCCTCTAGGAGGTGAGAACTGTGCAGCCACCAATGGAGTGAGATTCTGGTCTTGGAAGACAGGATTATCCTCCGGTGCATGTGTAGGTGGGATCCGGACCAATTGTCCAACAGGTCCCACTGGAACACTCTGGCATGGAACCTGCCAAACTGAATGGTCTCGTAGGCCACAACCATCTTCCCCAGCAACTGAATGCATTGATGGATTAACACTCTTGCTGGTTTCAGAATTTGTTTGACCAGACTCTGGATCTCCATAGCCTTTCCACTGGAAGAAAACCTCTTCTGTGTCCAGTATGTGTTATGATTCCAGCACTCTGGTCAGAGAAGATCTTATGGCAAGGACCGGAGCACTGGAACGGAATGCTGGGGAAGGGAGCAGGACAGGAAAATAGCCCCTGGCGCCCTAACTCTGTTGTCAGAAATCTCCTGCGAGACTATGGTTTCTTGAGCCCTTGGCAGCCGCGTTTGAAGGGCGGATTATGTCTGCCCAACTTTGATGCCCCCCGGTCTTAATGAGAGACAAAGGGAAACCCGAGACAGGGTGATAACAAGAGGCCCTCTAACTAAACAACCAGGCCAGGTGCTAAGCAAACTCAAAACTATAATATGTGCGGAGAAACCGCCAGGAAAAAGGACAACCAAAATATCCACTTGTCCAATTCTCCTACCCGGCACCGCCGAGTACCAGAGAGGACTTGTGGAAGCGGAACCCTCCGCAAATGCTCCAAACACAAAATATAAAAGGTAAAGCGGCTGAGCCGCAACACACGGCAGAGCCGCAACTCACGAACACCACTGGATATAAAACGGTGATCAGTCAGGACTCCAGGGAACCAAACGACCTCTTGGGATGAGATGACAACTCCCGAATACCGGACTTCTGCGGACTGGAATGACCGAATACAGCAGGACTGGAAACAGACTCTCAGCAAACAAAGGCAGCATGCAGGAAGCTATTACCGGCATCTGTGAGAAGCCCTGGGAGTGTATTTAACAAGGAGTCCTCCAATCAGCTGCTAAAGGCTGATTAGAATAAATGCCGTGCAGCTGCCTTGCTGCACGGCCAGAGAGCAGGTGAATATCTTAATTTCCTAAAGCCTAGCAACGGGGAACGCGGTCCACCAGTGGCGTCCCCGTTGCTAGGGTCCGTGCGGCTCAGCGCGCCCGGCGTCTAGCGTTGCTAGGGAGCCGGCGGCTGTACGTGCACGGCATCTCTAGTTGCTAGGCGCCGGGCCACGCAGACCATCAAGTGGACCCCGGCGCCTAACAGTACCCCCCCCTTGAGGAGGGGTCAAGGAACCCCTAAAGCCAGGTTTCTGAGGAAATTCCCGAAAAAATGCCCTCTTGAGCCTCGGGGCATGAAGATCCTTATCCAGGACCCAAGACCTTTCCTCCGGACCATAGCCTTTCCAGTGACCCAGAAAATACAGCCGATCCCGGGACAATTTGGAATCGAGAACCTTCTCTACCAAGAACTCCTGTTGTCCCTGTACATCCACTGGAGATCTACCCTGAGAGATCTTCCGAGGAAATCTACTGGAAGAAACGTATTGTTTCAACAGGGAACAATGAAACGTATTTCCAATCCTGAGAGATCTTGGTAAACGTAACCGAAAGGCAACTGGGTTGACTCTTTTAATAATAAGAAATGGCCCAATAAATTTGGGTCCCAGTCTAGCTGAGGATTGTCGAAGCCTGATGTTGCGAGTCGACAACCACACCCTATCTCCCACCTTAAAAGTGCAAGGACGTCGGAGCCTGTCAGAAAATTTCTTCTCTCGAAAGGCCGCTTTTCTGAGAGCAAGGTGCACCTTTTTCCAAATGGCTCTGAGATGGGAGGTTAAGGTAAGCGAGGAGACTGAGGAATGATGAAAAAAAGAATTAGCTCTGGGGTGAAAACCAAAAACTGAAAAGAATGGAGACTCTTTAGTGGAGGAATGACAAGAATTATTGTAAGCAAATTCAGCCAACGGAAGAAACTCGGACCAATCATTCTGGAGTTTGGCTGAATACAAGCGCAAATATTGTTTCAATGATTGGTTAACTCGTTCGGTTTGCCCGTTGGATTGTGGGTGGTAACCGGATGTTAACGACAATTTCATCTTCAATGAGGCACAAAAACATTTCCAGAATTGTGCGATGAATTGTGGACCCCGATCAGAAACAATATCAGTAGGCAACCCATGAAGCCTGAATACATGGCGGAGAAACAAAACTGCCAACCCTTGGGCAGAAGGCAATCGGGGAAGAGCAATAAAATGAGCCATTTTACTAAAACGGTCCACTACCACCCATATGACTCGGAATCCGGCTGAAAGGGGAAGGTCAACCACAAAATCCATGGAAATATGAGACCACGGCCTGAGAGGAACATTTAAGGGCATAAGTTGCCCGATGGGCAAGGAACGGGGAACCTTATGCTGTGCACAAACCTGACATGAATAAACAAATTCCTTGACGTCTTTAGAAAGACCAGGCCACCATACTGAGCGAGAGACTAACTCCAATGTCTTAGAGACTCCTGGATGCCCTGAAACTTTGTTATCATGGAATTCCGTTAAAACAGTAACTCTCAAAAACTCAGGGACGTAAAGACGACCAGCAGGAGTAATTCTAGGAGCTTGGTGTTGAAGCTGTTTTAACTGGGTAAATAAATCTTGTTTGAGGCCCGCCCAGATGACCGAAGATGGAAGTATAGGGGTAACAGGATTGTTATTGTGAACCGGAAGAAAGCTATGTGACAGGGCATCAGCCTTAGTATTCTTGGAACCAGGCCTGAAAGTGATTATAAATTTGAAACGCGTAAAAAATAATGCCCAACGTGCCTGCCGGGCATTAAGCCGCTTAGCCGATTCAATCTATTGCAGGTTCTTATGGTCAGTCAATACCGAAATAGTATGTTTTGCTCCCTCCAGCCAATGCCTCCACTCCTCGAAAGCCCATTTTACCGCCAGTAACTCCCGATTACCAACGTCATAGTTGGATTCAGCGGAGGAGAATTTCCTGGACATAAAGGCACAAGGATGTAACTCCAGAGACTCCGGATCCTTTTGAGAAAGGATAGCCCCCACTCCAACCTCCGAGGCATCAACCTCCACCACAAAGGGCAATTCCGGATTAGGATGTCTGACTGGAGCCGAGACAAAGGCTTGTTTCAAGGCCCGAAAGGACAACTCAGCTTCACGCGACCAGTTGGTAGGATCCGCTCCTTTCTTTGTCAGAGCTACAATGGGAGCAACCAGGTCAGAAAAAGAATGAATGAACCTCCTATAATAATTCGCAAACCCTAAAAAATGCTTAATTGCTTTTAAATTGGTGGGTTGCGCCCAACTAAGGATGGCCTGGAGTTTCTTTGGTTCCATGGAAAATTATGTACCCTAAAAAAGATACTTCCGTGACATGAAACTCACACTTCTCCAGCTTGGCATATAAATGATTCTCACATAACTTTTGAAGAACCAGACGCACCTGGGTAACATGTTGTTCCATTGATTTAGAAAAAATCAGGATGTCGTCTAAGTAAACGACCACGAATTTCCCTAGGAAGTCACGGAGCACATCGTTAATGAGGTCTTGAAAAACTGCCGGAGCATTGGACAGGCCGAACGGCATCACCAGGTATTCGTAGTGACCCGACTGAGTACTGAAGGCCGTTTTCCACTCATCTCCAGATTTAATTCGGATGAGGTTGTACGCTCCTCTAAGGTCAATTTTAGAAAAAATCACAGCAGAACGTAACTGATCAAAGAGTACAGAAATCAACGGCAAAGGATAGGTGTTTTTAACTGAGATCTTATTCAGGGCTCTAAAATCAATGCAAGGTCTAAGCGAGCCATCCTTTTTCTCCACAAAGAAGAAGCCTGCACTTAAAGGAGATTTTGATGGTCTAATAAATCCTTTCTCAAGGTTCTCCTTTACATAATCATTCATAGCCGCAGTTTCTGGCCCGGATAATGCATATAATCTTCCCTTTGGCAATGCGGCACCAGGAATTAACTCAATAGCACAATCATAAGGCCGATGGGGAGGCAGAATGTCCGCATTGCCTTTGGAGAAAACATCAGCAAACTCCTGGTATTCCACCGGAATGAGTTCTGGAATGATAGCTGCTACTCTGACTGGAAACGTGATACATTCCTTATCACAAAAAGTACCCCAATGTGAAATCTCCCCCGACCGCCAATCAATGGTGGGATTATGAAAGGCCAGCCAAGGGTGACCCAGAACAACTGGAACTGCTGGGCAATGTGTAAGAAAGAACTCGATTTTCTCGGAATGTAGAGCTCCTACTGTAAGTGTACGGAGAGAAATAATCCCATTAGACAGCGGACTCCCATCTAAGCCATGCATGGTGACACACCTACCCAAAGGTAACTGAGGAATGCCTAAGGCCTTAGCCCAAGTTAAATCCATAAAGTTTCCTGCAGCTCCACTGTCAACAAAAGCCGACACCAAAGAACTGAGGCTGCCAAAGGAACCTTTAACTGGGACTAAAAGGGAGTTATTCGAGGAGATAAGCTGCAGACCTAGGTGAACCCCCTCACAATTCACCTGGTCAAAGCGTTTCCCGACTTGTTTGGACAATTACGAGCAAAATGTCCCTTACCCCCACAGTACAGACAAAGACCAGAATTTTGCCTTCTGGCTCTTTCTTCAGGAGACAGCCCGGAGAGACCCATCTGCATGGTCTCCTCTACGTCTTCAGGAATGGAATATACACACGGACTTGACCTTACAGGTGCTCCTTTTTCAGCCCTCCGCTCTCTGAGACGACGATCAATCTTAATAGAAAGCTCCATGAGTTTATCGAGAGTCTCAGGAGCGGGGTACTGAAGGAGACTGTCTTTTATAGACTCTGATAAGCCGAGGCGAAACTGACTGCGCAGGGCTGGGTCATTCCAGCCACAGTCGTTCGACCAACGGCGAAACTCCGTACAACAAACCTCTGCAGGATTTCTACCCTGTCTGAGAGCGCGCAACTGACTTTCAGCGGACGCCTCTCTATCAGGGTCATCATACAAGAGCCCTAAAGACTCAAAAAAAGCGTCAATTGACAACAATGCCGGATCCTCTGCTCTTAAACCAAATGCCCAGGTCTGAGGATCCCCCTGGAGCAAAGAAATAATAAACCCGACCCGCTGAGATTCAGTACCCGAGGAAGTCGGTCTTAAACGAAAATAAAGTTTACAGGATTCTTTAAAATTAAAAAACTCTTTTCTATCACCAGAAAAACGGTCAGGCAAATGCATCTTTGGTTCAGGGACTACCCTTGGGGAAGCTCGCAAAAGATCTTCCTGCGACTTCACCCGAAGAGAAAGATCCTGAACCATCTGAGTAAGTTCTTGAATCTGGCTGACTAAGAGCTGACCAGGATTTGGCCCTAAACCTGTTGGATTCATGAGGCCGATAAACTCTCACAAAACTGAATGAGAAAAAATTAAACCCCGTTTAATTTTAAGTTTTGGTATGGCCGGTAATAATGTTATGATTCCAGCACTCTGGTCAGAGAAGATCTTATGGCAAGGACTGGAGCACTGGAACGGAATGCTGGGGAAGGGAGCAGGACAGGAAAATAGCCCCTGGCGCCCTAACTCTGTTGTCTCACCCATGTTGTCAGAAATCCCCTGCGAGACTATGGTTTCTTGAGCCCTTGGCAGCCGCGTTTGAAGGGCGGATTATGTCTGCCCAACTTCGATGCCCCCCGGTCTTAATGAGAGACAAAGGGAAACCTGAGACAGGGTGATAACAAGAGGCCCTCTAACTAAACAACCAGGCCAGGGGCTAAGCAAACTCAAAACTATAATATGTGCGGAGAAACCGCCAGGAAAAAGGACAACCAAAATATCCACTTGTCCAATTCTCCTACCCGGCACCGCCAAGTACCAGAGAGGACTTGTGGAAGCGGAACCCTCCGCAAATGCTCCAAACACAAAATATAAAAGGTAAAGCGGCTGAGCCGCAACACACGGCAGAGCCGCAACTCACGAACACCACTGGATATAAAACGGTGATCAGTCAGGACTCCAGGGAACCAAACGACCTCTTGGGATGAGATGACAACTCCCGAATACCGGACTTCTGCGGACTGGAATGACCGGATACAGCAGGACTGGAAACAGACTCTCAGCAAACAAAGGCAGCATGCAGGAAGCTATTACCGGCGTCTGTGAGAAGCCCTGGGAGTGTATTTAACAAGGAGTCCTCCAATCAGCTGCTAAAGGCTGATTAGAATAAATGCCGTGCAGCTGCCTTGCTGCACGGCCAGAGAGCAGGTGAATATCTTAATTTCCTAAAGCCTAGCAACGGGGAACGCGGTCCGCCAGTGGCGTCCCCGTTGCTAGGGTCCGTGCGGCTCAGCGCGCCCGGCGTCTAGCGTTGCTAGGGAGCCGGCGGCTGTACGTGCACGGCGTCTCTAGTTGCTAGGCGCCGGGCCGCGCAGACCATCAAGCGGACCCCGGCGCCTAACAGTATGACTCCCAAAAACAACAACCGCGTCATTGGGACCAACTGCGATTTTGGCAAGTTTAGGAGCCAACCATGTTGTTGAAGAACTGTCAGGGAGAGTGCAATGTTTTGCACCAACTGGTCCCTGGATCTCGCCTTTATCAGGAGATCATCCAAGTACGGGATAATTGTGACTCCTTGCTTGCGAAGGAGAACCATAATTTCCGCCATCACCCTGGTGAAAATCCTCGGAGCCGTGGACAGACCAAACGGCAATGTCTGAAATTGGTAATGACAATCCTGAATTGCAAACCTTAGGTAGCTTGAGGCAGTGGCTAAATGGGAACATGTAAGTAGGCATCCTTTATGTCTACCAAAACCATGAAATCTCCGTCCTCCGGACTGGAGATCACTGCCCTGAGAAATTCCATCTTGAAATTGAATTTCTTTAGGAAGAAATTGAGGGATTTCAGATTTAAGATTGGTCTGACTGAGCCGTCCGGCTTCGGGACCACGAAGAGGCTTGAATAAAAACCTTCTCCCTGCTGACTAAGGCCAATTTGAACAATCGGTGAGGGGGAACGTCTTGAAACCCCAGTTTGTACCCTTGGGACACTATTTGTAAAACCCACGAGTCCAGGTCCGAATGAATCCAGAACTGACTGAAGAGTTTTAGACGTGCTCCCACTGGTGTGGGCTCCTGCAAGAAAGCCCCAGTGTCATGCAGTGGATTTGGCAGAAGCAGAGGACAATCTCTGGTCCTGCGATCTTGAAGAGGCTACAGACCTCTTCCTTTTCCTTCCTCTACCTGCAAAGAAAGGGGAATCTAAACTTCTTGCATATCTATTGGGCCAAAATGACTGCGGTAGATAATGATGCGTCTTCATCCGTTGACAGGGAACATAGGGCAAGAAGGTTGACTTACCAATGAAATGAGGATGCATCTTGCTGCCTTTCCAATGAAGCAAGTTTAATTTAGTAATAGGTGAAAAACCATCCTTACAAAGGTGTTAATCAGAGACTTGGCTTTGTGGACACTTTTCAGAGAACAAATTTGTTAGCATAAAAATAAAGCCAGAAAATGAAGAGCTGTTTAATCACTCAATTGGATTTTTCTGCCAGCATATTTTTTTTCTCTGCAACCCACTGCTAAATTGTGCTTCCTAGCTGTTTTTATAAAATCACTGAATCAAATCTAACTCTGATTACATCAGAGAAGGCCAGGTACCCTACACCATAACAGGGGGTTTGAAATTTTGACTTGTCTACTTAAAGATCACCAAAATCTGATAACAAGGTCAATTAGGTCCCTGGGTGGGATTGAACCACCAACCTTATGGTTAATAGCCGTACATACTAACTGATTGCGCCACAGAGACACTTTGCAAAAGTTCATACTGACAAAGGCTAATAAGCATTCATCTAAAACGTTTCCTAGAAAAACTTTCAAAAGTCAATAATCTGGAGAGTTTTTGTAAGATGTTTCTTCCATCAACCAACGAAGAAACACATTGGTACTTTCCCATGATGAGTGAGTGCTTCAGGATCTCTTGCACTTACATGTGCAGCAGAGTACTGCAATGGAAGCATGCTGGGCCCATAACCCAGAGGTAGGCAGATTGAAACTATCCTCTGCTATTTGCATTTTTTTTTGTTAATTAAAGTAATCCAAAACTGGGATTGATATTTTGTCTCTTTTATTTTTACTTAAAGTACAATAACTTTTACCATTTTAATTTGTTTTAATAGTATATTGACAGTATTGTTTTCTTTCAAAAATCCACTTCATTTTCTTTACCCTATTATTAAAATGGTAATTGACAAAAACAAACTACATTGTCACCAGAAGAGCAATACAAAATGTACAAGTTATATATTAAAATCATCTTTCCAGCTTGAATTTCAATGATGCATTGGGTCAACAATTTTGTGAGAAACATCTTCACCCTTAAATAAAGATTTTCTTAATTCCTTACCTGTGTGCTAATTAGATATCACCTTGTTTTCACATTAAACAGACTTCCACATGAGAAAGCAGCAAGGATGCAGTGGCGTTAATGTTTCCTGGTGTCAACCTGTATTATTTCAGTAGACATTGAAATGAGGATACATCTTGCTGCCTTTCCAATGAAGCAAGTTTAATTTAGTAATAGGTGAAAAACCATCCTTACAAAGGTGTTAATCAGAGACTTGGCTTTGTGGACACTTTTCAGAGAACAAATTTGTTAGCATAAAAATAAAGCCAGAAAATGAAGAGCTGTTTAATCACTCAATTGGATTTTTCTGCCAGCATATTTTTTTTCTCTGCAACCCACTGCTAAATTGTGCTTCCTAGCTGTTTTTATAAAATCACTGAATCAAATCTAACTCTGATTACATCAGAGAAGGCCAGGTACCCTACACCATAACAGGGGGTTTGAAATTTTGACTTGTCTACTTAAAGATCACCAAAATCTGATAACAAGGTCAATTAGGTCCCTGGGTGGGATTGAACCACCAACCTTATGGTTAATAGCCGTACATACTAACTGATTGCGCCACAGAGACACTTTGCAAAAGTTCATACTGACAAAGGCTAATAAGCATTCATCTAAAACGTTTCCTAGAAAAACTTTCAAAAGTCAATAATCTGGAGAGTTTTTGTAAGATGTTTCTTCCATCAACCAACGAAGAAACACATTGGTACTTTCCCATGATGAGTGAGTGCTTCAGGATCTCTTGCACTTACATGTGCAGCAGAGTACTGCAATGGAAGCATGCTGGGCCCATAACCCAGAGGTAGGCAGATTGAAACTATCCTCTGCTATTTGCATTTTTTTTTGTTAATTAAAGTAATCCAAAACTGGGATTGATATTTTGTCTCTTTTATTTTTACTTAAAGTACAATAACTTTTACCATTTTAATTTGTTTTAATAGTATATTGACAGTATTGTTTTCTTTCAAAAATCCACTTCATTTTCTTTACCCTATTATTAAAATGGTAATTGACAAAAACAAACTACATTGTCACCAGAAGAGCAATACAAAATGTACAAGTTATATATTAAAATCATCTTTCCAGCTTGAATTTCAATGATGCATTGGGTCAACAATTTTGTGAGAAACATCTTCACCCTTAAATAAAGATTTTCTTAATTCCTTACCTGTGTGCTAATTAGATATCACCTTGTTTTCACATTAAACAGACTTCCACATGAGAAAGCAGCAAGGATGCAGTGGCGTTAATGTTTCCTGGTGTCAACCTGTATTATTTCAGTAGACATTGAAATGAGGATACATCTTGCTGCCTTTCCAATGAAGCAAGTTTAATTTAGTAATAGGTGAAAAACCATCCCTACAAAGGTGTTAATCAGAGACTTGGCTTTGTGGACACTTTTCAGAGAACAAATTTGTTAGCATAAAAATAAAGCCAGAAAATGAAGAGCTGTTTAATCACGCAATTTGATTTTTTTTGCCAGCATATTTCTTTTTCTCTGCAACCCACTGCTAAATTGTGCTTCCTAGATGTTTTTATAAAATCACTGAATCAAATCTAACTCTGATTACATCAGAGAAGGCCAGGTACCCTACACCATAACAGGGGGTATGAAATTTGACTTGTCTACTTAAAGATCACCAAAATCTGATAACAAGGTCAATTACGTCCCTGGGTGGGATTGAACCACCAACCTTTTGGTTAATAGCCGTACACACTAACTGATTGCGCCACAGAGACACTTTGCAAAAGTCCATACTGACAAATGCTAATAAGCATTCATCTAAAACGTTTCCTAGAAAAACTTAAAAAAGTCAATAATCTGGAGAGTTTTTGTAAGATGTTTCTTCTATCAACCAACGAAGAAACACATTGGTACTTTCCCATGATGAGTGAGTGCTTCAGGATCTCTTGCACTTACATGTGCAGCAGAGTACAGCAATGGAAGCATGCTGGGCCCATAACCCAGAGGTAGGCAGATTGAAACTATCCTCTGCTATATGCATTTTTGTGTTTGTTAATTAAAGTAATCCAAAACTGGGATTGATATTTTGGCTCTTTTATTTTTACTTAAAGTACAATAACTTTTACCATTTTAATTTGTTTTAATAGTATATTGACAGTATTGTTTACTTTCAAAAATCCACTTAATTTTCTTTACCCTATTATTAAAATGGTAATTGACAAAAACAAACTACATTGTCACCAGAAGAGCAATACAAAATGTACAAGTGATATATTAAAATCATCTTTCCAGCTTGAATTTCAATGATGCATTGGGGCAACGATTTTGTGAGAAACATCTTCACCCTTAAATAAAGATTTTCTTAATTCCTTACCTGTGTGCTAATTAGATATCACCTTGTTTTCACATTAAACAGACTTCCACATGAGAAAGCAGCAAGGATGCAGTGGCGTTAATGTTTCCTGGTGTCAACCTGTATTATTTCAGTAGACATTGAAATGAGGATGCATCTTGCTGCCTTTCCAATGAAGCAAGTTTAATTTAGTAATAGGTGAAAAACCATCCTTACAAAGGTGTTAATCAGAGACTTGGCTTTGTGGACACTTTTCAGAGAACAAATTTGTTAGCATAAAAATAAAGCCAGAAAATAAAGAGCTGTTTAATCACTCAATTGGATTTTTCTGCCAGCATATTTTTTTTCTCTGCAAACCACTGCTAAATTGTGCTTCCTAGCTGTTTTTATAAAATCACTGAATCAAATCTAACTCTGATTACATCAGAGAAGGCCAGGTACCCTACACCATAACAGGGGGTTTGAAATTTTGACTTGTCTACTTAAAGATCACCAAAATCTGATAACAAGGTCAATTAGGTCCCTGGGTGGGATTGAACCACCAACCTTTTGGTTAATAGCCGTACATACTAACTGATTGCGCCACAGAGACACTTTGCAAAAGTATATACTGACAAAGGCTAATAAGCATTCATCTAAAACGTTTCCTAGAAAAACTTTAAAAAGTCAATAATCTGGAGAGTTTTTGTAAGATGTTTCTTCCATCAACCAACGAAGAAACACATTGGTACTTTCCCATGATGAGTGAGTGCTTCAGGATCTCTTGCACTTACATGTGCAGCAGAGTACAGCAATGGAAGCATGCTGGGCCCATAACCCAGAGGTAGGCAGATTGAAACTATCTTCTGCTATATGCATTTTTTTTTGTTAATTAAAGTAATCCAAAACTGGGATTGATATTTTGGCTCTTTTATTTTTACTTAAAGTACAACAACTTCTACCAGTTTAATTTGTTTTAATAGTATATTGACAGTATTGTTTTCTTTCAAAAATCCACTTCATTTTCTTTACCCTATTATTAAAATGGTAATCGACAAAAACAAACTACATTGTCACCAGAAGAGCAATACAAAATGTACAAGTGATATATTAAAATCATATTTCCAGCTTGAATTTCAATTATGCATTGGGGCAACGATTTTGTGAGAAACATCTTCACCCTTAAATAAAGATTTTCTTAATTCCTTACCTGTGTGCTAATTAGATATCACCTTGTTTTCATATTAAACAGACTTACACATGAGAAAGCAGCAAGGATGCAGTGGCGTTAATGTTTCCTGGTGTCAACTTGTATTATTTCAGTAGACATTGAAATGAGGATGCATCTTGCTGCCTTTCCAATTAAGCAAGTTTAATTTAGTAATAGGTGAAAAACCATCCTTACAAAGGTGTTAATCAGAGACTTGGCTTTGTGGACACTTTTCAGAGAACAAATTTGTTAGCATAAAAATAAAGCCAGAAAATGAAGAGCTGTTTAATCACTCAATTGGATTTTTCTGCCAGCATATTTTTTTTCTCTGCAACCCACTGCTAAATTGTGCTTCCTAGCTGTTTTTATAAAATCACTGAATCAAATCTAACTCTGATTACATCAGAGAAGGCCAGGTACCCTACACCGTAACAGGGGGTTTGAAATTTTGACTTGTCTACTTAAAGATCACCAAAATCTGATAACAAGGGAAATTAGGTCCCTGGGTGGGATTGAACCACCAACCTTATGGTTAATAGCCGTACATACTAACTGATTGCGCCACAGAGACACTTTGCGAAAGTCATTACTGACAAAGGCTAATAAGCATTCATCTAAAACGTTTCCTAGAAAAACTTTAAAAAGTCAATAATCTGGAGAGTTTTTGTAAGATGTTTCTTCCATCAACCAATGAAGAAACACATTGGTACTTTCCCATGATGAGTGAGTGCTTCAGGATCTCTTGCACTTACATGTGCAGCAGAGTACTGCAATGGAAGCATGCTGGGCCCATAACCCAGAGGTAGGCAGATTGAAACTATCCTCTGCTATATGCATTTTTTTTTTGTTAATTAAAGTAATCCAAAACTGGGATTGATATTTTGTCTCTTTTATTTTTACTTAAAGTACAATAACTTTTACCATTTTAATTTGTTTTAATAGTATATTGACAGTATTGTTTTCTTTCAAAAATCCACTTCATTTTCTTTACCCTATTATTAAAATGGTAATTGACAAAAACAAACTACATTGTCACCAGAAGAGCAATACAAAATGTACAAGTGATATATTAAAATCATCTTTCCAGCTTGAATTTCAATGATGCATTGGGGCAACGATTTTGTGAGAAAACATCTTCACCCTTAAATAAAGATTTTCTTAATTCCTTACCTGTGTGCTAATTAGATATCACCTTGTTTTCACATTAAACAGACTTCCACATGAGAAAGCAGCAAGGATGCAGTGGCGTTAATGTTTCCTGGTGTCAACCTGTATTATTTCAGTAGACATTGAAATGAGGATACATCTTGCTGCCTTTCCAATGAAGCAAGTTTATTTTAGTAATAGGTGAAAAACCATCCCTACAAAGGTGTTAATCAGAGACTTGGCTTTGTGGACACTTTTCAGAGAACAAATTTGTTAGCATAAAAATAAAGCCAGAAAATGAAGAGCTGTTTAATCACGCAATTTGATTTTTTTGCCAGCATATTTCTTTTTCTCTGCAACCCACTGCTAAATTGTGCTTCCTAGATGTTTTTATAAAATCACTGAATCAAATCTAACTCTGATTACATCAGAGAAGGCCAGGTACCCTACACCATAACAGGGGGTATGAAATTTGACTTGTCTACTTAAAGATCACCAAAATCTGATAACAAGGTCAATTACGTCCCTGGGTGGGATTGAACCACCAACCTTTTGGTTAATAGCCGTACACACTAACTGATTGCGCCACAGAGACACTTTGCGAAAGTACATACTGACAAATGCTAATAAGCATTCATCTAAAACGTTTCCTAGAAAAACTTAAAAAAGTCAATAATCTGGAGCGTTTTTGAAAGATGTTTCTTCTATCAACCAACGAAGAAACACATTGGTACTTTCCCATGATGAGTGAGTGCTTCAGGATCTCTTGCACTTACATGTGCAGCAGAGTACAGCAATGGAAGCATGCTGGGCCCATAACCCAGAGGTAGGCAGATTGAAACTATCCTCTGCTATATGCATTTTTTTTTTGTTAATTAAAGTAATCCAAAACTGGGATTGATATTATGGCTCTTTTATTTTTACTTAAAGTACAATAACTTTTACCATTTTAATTTGTTTTAATAGTATATTGACAGTATTGTTTTCTTTCAAAAATCCACTTCATTTTCTTTACCCTATTATTAAAATGGTAATTGACAAAAACAAACTACATTGTCACCAGAAGAGCAATACAAAATGTACAAGTGATATATTAAAATCATCTTTCCAGCTTGAATTTCAATGATGCATTGGGTCAACAAATTTGTGAGAAACATCTTCACCCTTAAATAAAGATTTTCTTAATTCCTTACCTGTGTGCTAATTAGATATCACCTTGTTTTCACATTAAACAGACTTCCACATGAGAAAGCAGCAAGGAAGCAGTGGCGTTAATGTTTCCTGGTGTCAACTTGTTCTATTTCAGTAGACATTGAAATGAGGATGCATCTTGCTGCCTTTCCAATGAAGCAAGTTTAATTTAGTAATAGGTGAAAGAAAATTTTAAAGCCTCCTGTTAGGCCATCATCTACACGACATAGCCCTGAATTTTCCAATGCGTAGCTCTTTGCAAAAGAGAGATATTGGCAAGGAAAAGCTGTCTTGTACCTTTGCATTTTTCTCCCAAACGAAGGACACTAGAAAGAAAATTTTAAAGCCTCCTGTTAGGCCATCATCTACACGACATAGCCCTGAATTTTCCAATGCGCAGCTCTTTGCAAAAGAGAGATATTGGCAAGGAAAAGCTGTCTTGTACCTTTGCATTTTTCTCCAAAACGAAGGACACTAGAAAGAACATTTTAAAGCCTCCTGTTAGGCCATCATCTACACGACATAGCCCTAAATTTTCCAATGTGCAGCTCTTTGCAAAAGAGAGATATTGGCAAGGAAAAGCTGTCTTGTACCTTTGCATTTTTCTCCCAAACGAAGGACACTAGAAAGAAAATTTTAAAGCCTCCTGTTAGGCCATCATCTACACGACATAGCCCTGAATTTTCCAATGCGCAGCTCTTTGCAAAAGAGAGATATTGACAAGGAAAAGCTGTCTTGTACCTTTGCATTTTTCTCCCAAACGAAGGACACTAGAATTAAAATTTTAAAGCCTCCTGTTAGACCATCATCTACACGGCATAGCCATGAATTTTCCAATGCGCAGCTCTTTGCAAAAGAGAGATATTGGCAAGGAAAAGCTGTCTTGTACCTTTGCATTTTTCTCCCAAACGAAGGACACTAGAATTAAAATTTTAAAGCCTCCTGTTAGACCATCATCTACACGGCATAGCCATGAATTTTCCAATGCGCAGCTCTTTGCAAAAGAGAGATATTGGCAAGGAAAAGCTGTCTTGTACCTTTGCATTTTTCTCCCAAACGAAGGTCACTAGAAAGAAAATTTTAAAGCCTCCTGTTAGGCCATCATCTACACGACATAGCCCTGAATTTTCCAATGCGTAGCTCTTTGCAAAAGAGAGATATTGGCAAGGAAAAGCTGTCTTGTACCTTTGCATTTTTCTCCCAAACGAAGGACACTAGAAAGAAAATTTTAAAGCCTCCTGTTAGGCCATCATCTACACGACATAGCCCTGAATTTTCCAATGCGCAGCTCTTTGCAAAAGAGAGATATTGGCAAGGAAAAGCTGTCTTGTACCATTGCATTTTTCTCCCAAACGAAGGACACTAGAAAGAAAATTTTAAAGCCTCCTGTTAGACCATCATCTACACGGCATAGCCATGAATTTTCCAATGCGCAGCTCTTTGCAAAAGAGAGATATTGGCAAGGAAAAGCTGTCTTGTACCTTTGCATTTTTCTCCCAAACGAAGGACACTAGAATTAAAATTTTAAAGCCTCCTGTTAGACCATCATCTACACGGCATAGCCATGAATTTTCCAATGCGCAGCTCTTTGCAAAAGAGAGATATTGGCAAGGAAAAGCTGTCTTGTACCTTTGCATTTTTCTCCCAAACGAAGGACACTAGAATTAAAATTTTAAAGCCTCCTGTTAGGCCATCATCTACACGACATAGCCCTGAATTTTCCAATGCGCAGCTCTTTGCAAAAGAGAGATATTAGCAAGGAAAAGCTGTCTTGTACCTTTGCATTTTTCTCCCAAACGAAGGACACTAGAAAGAAAATTTTAAAGCCTCCTGTTAGGCCATCATCTACACGACATAGCCCTGAATTTTCCAATGCGCAGCTCTTTGCAAAAGAGAGATATTGGCAAGGAAAAGCTGTCTTGTACCTTTGCATTTTTCTCCCAAACGAAGGACACTAGAATTAAAATTTTAAAGCCTCCTGTTAGACCATCATCTACACGGCATAGCCATGAATTTTCCAATGCGCAGCTCTTTGCAAAAGAGAGATATTGGCAAGGAAAAGCTGTCTTGTACCTTTGCATTTTTCTCCCAAACGAAGGACACTAGAATTAAAATTTTAAAGCCTCCTGTTAGACCATCATCTACACGGCATAGCCATGAATTTTCCAATGCGCAGCTCTTTGCAAAAGAGAGATATTGGCAAGGAAAAGCTGTCTTGTACCTTTGCATTTTTCTCCCAAACGAAGGACACTAGAATTAAAATTTTAAAGCCTCCTGTTAGGCCATCATCTACGCGACATAGCCCTGAATTTTCCAATGCGCAGCTCTTTGCAAAAGAGAGATATTGGCAAGGAAAAGCTGTCTTGTACCTTTGCATTTTTCTCCCAAACGAAGGTCACTAGAAAGAAAATTTTAAAGCCTCCTGTTAGGCCATCATCTACACGACATAGCCCTGAATTTTCCAATGCGTAGCTCTTTGCAAAAGAGAGATATTGGCAAGGAAAAGCTGTCTTGTACCTTTGCATTTTTCTCCCAAACGAAGGACACTAGAAAGAAAATTTTAAAGCCTCCTGTTAGGCTATCATCTACACGACATAGCCCTGAATTTTCCAATGCGCAGCTCTTTGCAAAAGAGAGATATTGGCAAGGAAAAGCTGTCTTGTACCTTTGCATTTTTCTCCCAAACGAAGGACACTAGAAAGAAAATTTTAAAGCCTCCTGTTAGGCCATCATCTACACGACATAGCCCTGAATTTTCCAATGCGCAGCTCTTTGCAAAAGAGAGATATTGGCAAGGAAAAGCTGTCTTGTACCTTTGCATTTTTCTCCCAAACGAAGGACACTAGAATTAAAATTTTAAAGCCTCCTGTTAGACCATCATCTACACGGCATAGCCATGAATTTTCCAATGCGCAGCTCTTTGCAAAAGAGAGATATTGGCAAGGAAAAGCTGTCTTGTACCTTTGCATTTTTCTCCCAAACGAAGGTCACTAGAAAGAAAATTTTAAAGCCTCCTGTTAGGCCATCATCTACACGACATAGCCCTGAATTTTCCAATGCGTAGCTCTTTGCAAAAGAGAGATATTGGCAAGGAAAAGCTGTCTTGTACCTTTGCATTTTTCTCCCAAACGAAGGACACTAGAAAGAAAATTTTAAAGCCTCCTGTTAGGCCATCATCTACACGACATAGCCCTGAATTTTCCAATGCGCAGCTCTTTGCAAAAGAGAGATATTGGCAAGGAAAAGCTGTCTTGTACCATTGCATTTTTCTCCCAAACGAAGGACACTAGAAAGAAAATTTTAAAGCCTCCTGTTAGACCATCATCTACACGGCATAGCCATGAATTTTCCAATGCGCAGCTCTTTGCAAAAGAGAGATATTGGCAAGGAAAAGCTGTCTTGTACCTTTGCATTTTTCTCCCAAACGAAGGACACTAGAATTAAAATTTTAAAGCCTCCTGTTAGACCATCATCTACACGGCATAGCCATGAATTTTCCAATGCGCAGCTCTTTGCAAAAGAGAGATATTGGCAAGGAAAAGCTGTCTTGTACCTTTGCATTTTTCTCCCAAACGAAGGACACTAGAATTAAAATTTTAAAGCCTCCTGTTAGGCCATCATCTACACGACATAGCCCTGAATTTTCCAATGCGCAGCTCTTTGCAAAAGAGAGATATTGGCAAGGAAAAGCTGTCTTGTACCTTTGCATTTTTCTCCCAAACGAAGGACACTAGAAAGAAAATTTTAAAGCCTCCTGTTAGGCCATCATCTACACGACATAGCCCTGAATTTTCCAATGCGCAGCTCTTTGCAAAAGAGAGATATTGGCAAGGAAAATCTGTCTTGTACCATTGCATTTTTCTCCAAAACGAAGGACACTAGAAAGAAAATTTTAAAGCCTCCTGTTAGGCCATCATCTACACGACATAGCCCTGAATTTTCCAATGCGCAGCTCTTTGCAAAAGAGAGATATTGGCAAGGAAAAGCTGTCTTGTACCTTTGCATTTTTCTCCCAAACGAAGGACACTAGAAAGAAAATTTTAAAGCCTCCTGTTAGGCCATCATCTACACGACATAGCCCTGAATTTTCCAATGCGCAGCTCTTTGCAAAAGAGAGATATTGGCAAGGAAAAGCTGTCTTGTACCTTTGCATTTTTCTCCCAAACGAAGGACACTAGAATTAAAATTTTAAAGCCTCCTGTTAGACCATCATCTACACGGCATAGCCATGAATTTTCCAATGCGCAGCTCTTTGCAAAAGAGAGATATTGGCAAGGAAAAGCTGTCTTGTACCTTTGCATTTTTCTCCCAAACGAAGGACACTAGAATTAAAATTTTAAAGCCTCCTGTTAGACCATCATCTACACGGCATAGCCATGAATTTTCCAATGCGCAGCTCTTTGCAAAAGAGAGATATTGGCAAGGAAAAGCTGTCTTGTACCTTTGCATTTTTCTCCCAAACGAAGGACACTAGAATTAAAATTTTAAAGCCTCCTGTTAGGCCATCATCTACACGACATAGCCCTGAATTTTCCAATGCGCAGCTCTTTGCAAAAGAGAGATATTGGCAAGGAAAAGCTGTCTTGTACCTTTGCATTTTTCTCCCAAACGAAGGTCACTAGAAAGAAAATTTTAAAGCCTCCTGTTAGGCCATCATCTACACGACATAGCCCTGAATTTTCCAATGCGTAGCTCTTTGCAAAAGAGAGATATTGGCAAGGAAAAGCTGTCTTGTACCTTTGCATTTTTCTCCCAAACGAAGTACACTAGAAAGAAAATTTTAAAGCCTCCTGTTAGGCCATCATCTACACGACATAGCCCTGAATTTTCCAATGCGCAGCTCTTTGCAAAAGAGAGATATTGGCAAGGAAAAGCTGTCTTGTACCATTGCATTTTTCTCCCAAACGAAGGACACTAGAAAGAAAATTTTAAAGCCTCCTGTTAGACCATCATCTACACGGCATAGCCATGAATTTTCCAATGCGCAGCTCTTTGCAAAAGAGAGATATTGGCAAGGAAAAGCTGTCTTGTACCTTTGCATTTTTCTCCCAAACGAAGGACACTAGAAAGAAAATTTTAAAGCCTCCTGTTAGACCATCATCTACACGGCATAGCCATGAATTTTCCAATGCGCAGCTCTTTGCAAAAGAGAGATATTGGCAAGGAAAAGCTGTCTTGTACCTTTGCATTTTTCTCCCAAACGAAGGACACTAGAATTAAAATTTTAAAGCCTCCTGTTAGGCCATCATCTACACGACATAGCCCTGAATTTTCCAATGCGCAGCTCTTTGCAAAAGAGAGATATTGGCAAGGAAAAGCTGTCTTGTACCTTTGCATTTTTCTCCCAAACGAAGGACACTAGAAAGAACATTTTAAAGCCTCCTGTTAGGCCATCATCTACACGACATAGCCCTAAATTTTCCAATGCGCAGCTCTTTGCAAAAGAGAGATATTGGCAAGAAAAAGCTGTCTTGTACCTTTGCATTTTTCTCCCAAACGAAGGACACTAGAAAGAAAATTTTAAAGCCTCCTGTTAGGCCATCATCTACACGACATAGCCCTGAATTTTCCAATGCGCAGCTCTTTGCAAAAGAGAGATATTGGCAAGGAAAAGCTGTCTTGTACCTTTGCATTTTTCTCCCAAACGAAGGACACTAGAATTAAAATTTTAAAGCCTCCTGTTAGACCATCATCTACACGGCATAGCCATGAATTTTCCAATGCGCAGCTCTTTGCAAAAGAGAGATATTGGCAAGGAAAAGCTGTCTTGTACCTTTGCATTTTTCTCCCAAACGAAGGACACTAGAATTAAAATTTTAAAGCCTCCTGTTAGGCCATCATCTACACGACATAGCCCTGAATTTTCCAATGCGCAGCTCTTTGCAAAAGAGAGATATTGGCAAGAAAAAGCTGTCTTGTACCATTGCATTTTTCTCCCAAACGAAGGACACTAGAAAGAAAATTTTAAAGCCTCCTGTTAGACCATCATCTACACGACATAGCCCTGAATTTTCCAATGCGCAGCTCTTTGCAAAAGAGAGATATTGGCAAGGAAAAGCTGTCTTGTACCTTTGCATTTTTCTCCCAAACGAAGGACACTAGAAAGAAAATTTTAAAGCCTCCTGTTAGGCCATCATCTACACGACATAGCCCTGAATTTTCCAATGCGCAGCTCTTTGCAAAAGAGAGATATTGGCAAGGAAAAGCTGTCTTGTACCATTGCATTTTTCTCCCAAACGAAGGACACTAGAAAGAAAATTTTAAAGCCTCCTGTTAGACCATCATCTACACGGCATAGCCATGAATTTTCCAATGCGCAGCTCTTTGCAAAAGAGAGATATTGGCAAGGAAAAGCTGTCTTGTACCTTTGCATTTTTCTCCCAAACGAAGGACACTAGAATTAAAATTTTAAAGCCTCCTGTTAGGCCATCATCTACACGACATAGCCCTGAATTTTCCAATGCGCAGCTCTTTGCAAAAGAGAGATATTGGCAAGGAAAAGCTGTCTTGTACCTTTGCATTTTTCTCCCAAACGAAGGACACTAGAAAGAAAATTTTAAAGCCTCCTGTTAGGCCATCATCTACACGACATAGCCCTGAATTTTCCAATGCGCAGCTCTTTGCAAAAGAGAGATATTGGCAAGGAAAAGCTGTCTTGTACCATTGCATTTTTCTCCCAAACGAAGGACACTAGAAAGAAAATTTTAAAGCCTCCTGTTAGACCATCATCTACACGACATAGCCCTGAATTTTCCAATGCGCAGCTCTTTGCAAAAGAGAGATATTGGCAAGGAAAAGCTGTCTTGTACCTTTGCATTTTTCTCCCAAACGAAGGACACTAGAAAGAAAATTTTAAAGCCTCCTGTTAGGCCATCATCTACACGACATAGCCCTGAATTTTCCAATGCGCAGCTCTTTGCAAAAGAGAGATATTGGCAAGGAAAAGCTGTCTTGTACCTTTGCATTTTTCTCCCAAACGAAGGACACTAGAAAGAAAATTTTAAAGCCTCCTGTTAGGCCATCATCTACACGACATAGCCCTGAATTTTCCAATGCGCAGCTCTTTGCAAAAGAGAGATATTGGCAAGGAAAAGCTGTCTTGTACCTTTGCATTTTTCTCCCAAACGAAGGACACTAGAATTAAAATTTTAAAGCCTCCTGTTAGACCATCATCTACACGGCATAGCCATGAATTTTCCAATGCGCAGCTCTTTGCAAAAGAGAGATATTGGCAAGGAAAAGCTGTCTTGTACCTTTGCATTTTTCTCCCAAACGAAGGACACTAGAATTAAAATTTTAAAGCCTCCTGTTAGACCATCATCTACACGGCATAGCCATGAATTTTCCAATGCGCAGCTCTTTGCAAAAGAGAGATATTGGCAAGGAAAAGCTGTCTTGTACCTTTGCATTTTTCTCCCAAACGAAGGACACTAGAATTAAAATTTTAAAGCCTCCTGTTAGGCCATCATCTACACGACATAGCCCTGAATTTTCCAATGCGCAGCTCTTTGCAAAAGAGAGATATTGGCAAGGAAAAGCTGTCTTGTACCTTTGCATTTTTCTCCCAAACGAAGGTCACTAGAAAGAAAATTTTAAAGCCTCCTGTTAGGCCATCATCTACACGACATAGCCCTGAATTTTCCAATGCGTAGCTCTTTGCAAAAGAGAGATATTGGCAAGGAAAAGCTGTCTTGTACCTTTGCATTTTTCTCCCAAACGAAGTACACTAGAAAGAAAATTTTAAAGCCTCCTGTTAGGCCATCATCTACACGACATAGCCCTGAATTTTCCAATGCGCAGCTCTTTGCAAAAGAGAGATATTGGCAAGGAAAAGCTGTCTTGTACCATTGCATTTTTCTCCCAAACGAAGGACACTAGAAAGAAAATTTTAAAGCCTCCTGTTAGACCATCATCTACACGGCATAGCCATGAATTTTCCAATGCGCAGCTCTTTGCAAAAGAGAGATATTGGCAAGGAAAAGCTGTCTTGTACCTTTGCATTTTTCTCCCAAACGAAGGACACTAGAAAGAAAATTTTAAAGCCTCCTGTTAGACCATCATCTACACGGCATAGCCATGAATTTTCCAATGCGCAGCTCTTTGCAAAAGAGAGATATTGGCAAGGAAAAGCTGTCTTGTACCTTTGCATTTTTCTCCCAAACGAAGGACACTAGAATTAAAATTTTAAAGCCTCCTGTTAGGCCATCATCTACACGACATAGCCCTGAATTTTCCAATGCGCAGCTCTTTGCAAAAGAGAGATATTGGCAAGGAAAAGCTGTCTTGTACCTTTGCATTTTTCTCCCAAACGAAGGACACTAGAAAGAACATTTTAAAGCCTCCTGTTAGGCCATCATCTACACGACATAGCCCTAAATTTTCCAATGCGCAGCTCTTTGCAAAAGAGAGATATTGGCAAGAAAAAGCTGTCTTGTACCTTTGCATTTTTCTCCCAAACGAAGGACACTAGAAAGAAAATTTTAAAGCCTCCTGTTAGGCCATCATCTACACGACATAGCCCTGAATTTTCCAATGCGCAGCTCTTTGCAAAAGAGAGATATTGGCAAGGAAAAGCTGTCTTGTACCTTTGCATTTTTCTCCCAAACGAAGGACACTAGAATTAAAATTTTAAAGCCTCCTGTTAGACCATCATCTACACGGCATAGCCATGAATTTTCCAATGCGCAGCTCTTTGCAAAAGAGAGATATTGGCAAGGAAAAGCTGTCTTGTACCTTTGCATTTTTCTCCCAAACGAAGGACACTAGAATTAAAATTTTAAAGCCTCCTGTTAGGCCATCATCTACACGACATAGCCCTGAATTTTCCAATGCGCAGCTCTTTGCAAAAGAGAGATATTGGCAAGAAAAAGCTGTCTTGTACCATTGCATTTTTCTCCCAAACGAAGGACACTAGAAAGAAAATTTTAAAGCCTCCTGTTAGACCATCATCTACACGACATAGCCCTGAATTTTCCAATGCGCAGCTCTTTGCAAAAGAGAGATATTGGCAAGGAAAAGCTGTCTTGTACCTTTGCATTTTTCTCCCAAACGAAGGACACTAGAAAGAAAATTTTAAAGCCTCCTGTTAGGCCATCATCTACACGACATAGCCCTGAATTTTCCAATGCGCAGCTCTTTGCAAAAGAGAGATATTGGCAAGGAAAAGCTGTCTTGTACCATTGCATTTTTCTCCCAAACGAAGGACACTAGAAAGAAAATTTTAAAGCCTCCTGTTAGACCATCATCTACACGGCATAGCCATGAATTTTCCAATGCGCAGCTCTTTGCAAAAGAGAGATATTGGCAAGGAAAAGCTGTCTTGTACCTTTGCATTTTTCTCCCAAACGAAGGACACTAGAATTAAAATTTTAAAGCCTCCTGTTAGGCCATCATCTACACGACATAGCCCTGAATTTTCCAATGCGCAGCTCTTTGCAAAAGAGAGATATTGGCAAGGAAAAGCTGTCTTGTACCTTTGCATTTTTCTCCCAAACGAAGGACACTAGAAAGAAAATTTTAAAGCCTCCTGTTAGGCCATCATCTACACGACATAGCCCTGAATTTTCCAATGCGCAGCTCTTTGCAAAAGAGAGATATTGGCAAGGAAAAGCTGTCTTGTACCATTGCATTTTTCTCCCAAACGAAGGACACTAGAAAGAAAATTTTAAAGCCTCCTGTTAGACCATCATCTACACGACATAGCCCTGAATTTTCCAATGCGCAGCTCTTTGCAAAAGAGAGATATTGGCAAGGAAAAGCTGTCTTGTACCTTTGCATTTTTCTCCCAAACGAAGGACACTAGAAAGAAAATTTTAAAGCCTCCTGTTAGGCCATCATCTACACGACATAGCCCTGAATTTTCCAATGCGCAGCTCTTTGCAAAAGAGAGATATTGGCAAGGAAAAGCTGTCTTGTACCTTTGCATTTTTCTCCCAAACGAAGGTCACTAGAAAGAAAATTTTAAAGCCACCTGTTAGGCCATCATCTACACGACATAGCCCTGAATTTTCCAATGCGTAGCTCTTTGCAAAAGAGAGATATTGGCAAGGAAAAGCTGTCTTGTACCTTTGCATTTTTCTCCCAAACGAAGGACACTAGAAAGAAAATTTTAAAGCCTCCTGTTAGGCCATCATCTACACGACATAGCCCTGAATTTTCCAATGCGCAGCTCTTTGCAAAAGAGAGATATTGGCAAGGAAAAGCTGTCTTGTACCTTTGCATTTTTCTCCCAAACGAAGGTCACTAGAAAGAAAATTTTAAAGCCTCCTGTTAGGCCATCATCTACACGACATAGCCCTGAATTTTCCAATGCGCAGCTCTTTGCAAAAGAGAGATATTGGCAAGGAAAAGCTGTCTTGTACCTTTGCATTTTTCTCCCAAACGAAGGACACTAGAAAGAAAATTTTAAAGCCTCCTGTTAGGCCATCATCTACACGACATAGCCCTGAATTTTCCAATGCGCAGCTCTTTGCAAAAGAGAGATATTGGCAAGGAAAAGCTGTCTTGTACCTTTGCATTTTTCTCCCAAACGAAGGTCACTAGAAAGAAAATTTTAAAGCCACCTGTTAGGCCATCATCTACACGACATAGCCCTGAATTTTCCAATGCGTAGCTCTTTGCAAAAGAGAGATATTAGCAAGGAAAAGCTGTCTTGTACCTTTGCATTTTTCTCCCAAACGAAGGACACTAGAAAGAAAATTTTAAAGCCTCCTGTTAGGCCATCATCTACACGACATAGCCCTGAATTTTCCAATGCGCAGCTCTTTGCAAAAGAGAGATATTGGCAAGGAAAAGCTGTCTTGTACCATTGCATTTTTCTCCCAAACGAAGGACACTAGAAAGAAAATTTTAAAGCCTCCTGTTAGACCATGATCTACACGGCATAGCCATGAATTTTCCAATGCGCAGCTCTTTGCAAAAGAGAGATATTGGCAAGGAAAAGCTGTCTTGTACCTTTGCATTTTTCTCCCAAACGAAGGACACTAGAATTAAAATTTTAAAGCCTCCTGTTAGGCCATCATCTACACGACATAGCCCTGAATTTTCCAATGCGCAGCTCTTTGCAAAAGAGAGATATTGGCAAGGAAAAGCTGTCTTGTACCTTTGCATTTTTCTCCCAAACGAAGGACACTAGAAAGAACATTTTAAAGCCTCCTGTTAGGCCATCATCTACACGACATAGCCCTGAATTTTCCAATGCGCAGCTCTTTGCAAAAGAGAGATATTGGCAAGGAAAATCTGTCTCGTACCTTTGCATTTTTCTCCCAAACGAAGGACACTAGAAAGAAAATTTTAAAGCCTCCTGTTAGGCCATCATCTACACGACATAGCCCTGAATTTTCCAATGCGCAGCTCTTTGCAAAAGAGAGATATTGGCAAGGAAAAGCTGTCTTGTACCTTTGCATTTTTCTCCCAAACGAAGGACACTAGAAAGAAAATTTTAAAGCCTCCTGTTAGGCCATCATCTACACGACATAGCCCTGAATTTTCCAATGCGCAGCTCTTTGCAAAAGAGAGATATTGGCAAGGAAAAGCTGTCTTGTACCTTTGCATTTTTCTCCCAAACGAAGGTCACTAGAAAGAAAATTTTAAAGCCTCCTGTTAGGCCATCATCTACACGACATAGCCCTGAATTTTCCAATGCGCAGCTCTTTGCAAAAGAGAGATATTGGCAAGGAAAAGCTGTCTTGTACCTTTGCATTTTTCTCCCAAACGAAGGTCACTAGAAAGAAAATTTTAAAGCCTCCTGTTAGGCCATCATCTACACGACATAGCCCTGAATTTTCCAATGCGCAGCTCTTTGCAAAAGAGAGATATTGGCAAGGAAAAGCTGTCTTGTACCTTTGCATTTTTCTCCCAAACGAAGGACACTAGAAAGAAAATTTTAAAGCCTCCTGTTAGGCCATCATCTACACGACATAGCCCTGAATTTTCCAATGCGCAGCTCTTTGCAAAAGAGAGATATTGGCAAGGAAAAGCTGTCTTGTACCTTTGCATTTTTCTCCCAAACGAAGGACACTAGAAAGAAAATTTTAAAGCCTCCTGTTAGGCCATCATCTACACGACATAGCCCTGAATTTTCCAATGCGCAGCTCTTTGCAAAAGAGAGATATTGGCAAGGAAAAGCTGTCTTGTACCATTGCATTTTTCTCCCAAACGAAGGACACTAGAAAGAAAATTTTAAAGCCTCCTGTTAGGCCATCATCTACACGACATAGCCCTGAATTTTCCAATGCGCAGCTCTTTGCAAAAGAGAGATATTGGCAAGGAAAAGCTGTCTTGTACCTTTGCATTTTTCTCCCAAACGAAGGACACTAGAAAGAAAATTTTAAAGCCTCCTGTTAGGCCATCATCTACACGACATAGCCCTGAATTTTCCAATGCGCAGCTCTTTGCAAAAGAGAGATATTGGCAAGGAAAAGCTGTCTTGTACCTTTGCATTTTTCTCCCAAACGAAGGTCACTAGAAAGAAAATTTTAAAGCCACCTGTTAGGCCATCATCTACACGACATAGCCCTGAATTTTCCAATGCGTAGCTCTTTGCAAAAGAGAGATATTGGCAAGGAAAAGCTGTCTTGTACCTTTGCATTTTTCTCCCAAACGAAGGACACTAGAAAGAAAATTTTAAAGCCTCCTGTTAGGCCATCATCTACACGACATAGCCCTGAATTTTCCAATGCGCAGCTCTTTGCAAAAGAGAGATATTGGCAAGGAAAAGCTGTCTTGTACCTTTGCATTTTTCTCCCAAACGAAGGTCACTAGAAAGAAAATTTTAAAGCCTCCTGTTAGGCCATCATCTACACGACATAGCCCTGAATTTTCCAATGCGCAGCTCTTTGCAAAAGAGAGATATTGGCAAGGAAAAGCTGTCTTGTACCTTTGCATTTTTCTCCCAAACGAAGGACACTAGAAAGAAAATTTTAAAGCCTCCTGTTAGGCCATCATCTACACGACATAGCCCTGAATTTTCCAATGCGCAGCTCTTTGCAAAAGAGAGATATTGGCAAGGAAAAGCTGTCTTGTACCTTTGCATTTTTCTCCCAAACGAAGGTCACTAGAAAGAAAATTTTAAAGCCTCCTGTTAGGCCATCATCTACACGACATAGCCCTGAATTTTCCAATGCGCAGCTCTTTGCAAAAGAGAGATATTGGCAAGGAAAAGCTGTCTTGTACCTTTGCATTTTTCTCCCAAACGAAGGACACTAGAAAGAAAATTTTAAAGCCTCCTGTTAGGCCATCATCTACACGACATAGCCCTGAATTTTCCAATGCGCAGCTCTTTGCAAAAGAGAGATATTGGCAAGGAAAAGCTGTCTTGTACCTTTGCATTTTTCTCCCAAACGAAGGTCACTAGAAAGAAAATTTTAAAGCCACCTGTTAGGCCATCATCTACACGACATAGCCCTGAATTTTCCAATGCGTAGCTCTTTGCAAAAGAGAGATATTGGCAAGGAAAAGCTGTCTTGTACCATTGCATTTTTCTCCCAAACGAAGGACACTAGAAAGAAAATTTTAAAGCCTCCTGTTAGACCATGATCTACACGGCATAGCCATGAATTTTCCAATGCGCAGCTCTTTGCAAAAGAGAGATATTGGCAAGGAAAAGCTGTCTTGTACCTTTGCATTTTTCTCCCAAACGAAGGACACTAGAATTAAAATTTTAAAGCCTCCTGTTAGGCCATCATCTACACGACATAGCCCTGAATTTTCCAATGCGCAGCTCTTTGCAAAAGAGAGATATTGGCAAGGAAAAGCTGTCTTGTACCTTTGCATTTTTCTCCCAAACGAAGGACACTAGAAAGAACATTTTAAAGCCTCCTGTTAGGCCATCATCTACACGACATAGCCCTGAATTTTCCAATGCGCAGCTCTTTGCAAAAGAGAGATATTGGCAAGGAAAATCTGTCTCGTACCTTTGCATTTTTCTCCCAAACGAAGGACACTAGAAAGAAAATTTTAAAGCCTCCTGTTAGGCCATCATCTACACGACATAGCCCTGAATTTTCCAATGCGCAGCTCTTTGCAAAAGAGAGATATTGGCAAGGAAAAGCTGTCTTGTACCTTTGCATTTTTCTCCCAAACGAAGGACACTAGAAAGAAAATTTTAAAGCCTCCTGTTAGGCCATCATCTACACGACATAGCCCTGAATTTTCCAATGCGCAGCTCTTTGCAAAAGAGAGATATTGGCAAGGAAAAGCTGTCTTGTACCTTTGCATTTTTCTCCCAAACGAAGGTCACTAGAAAGAAAATTTTAAAGCCTCCTGTTAGGCCATCATCTACACGACATAGCCCTGAATTTTCCAATGCGCAGCTCTTTGCAAAAGAGAGATATTGGCAAGGAAAAGCTGTCTTGTACCTTTGCATTTTTCTCCCAAACGAAGGACACTAGAAAGAAAATTTTAAAGCCTCCTGTTAGGCCATCATCTACACGACATAGCCCTGAATTTTCCAATGCGCAGCTCTTTGCAAAAGAGAGATATTGGCAAGGAAAAGCTGTCTTGTACCTTTGCATTTTTCTCCCAAACGAAGGACACTAGAAAGAAAATTTTAAAGCCTCCTGTTAGGCCATCATCTACACGACATAGCCCTGAATTTTCCAATGCGCAGCTCTTTGCAAAAGAGAGATATTGGCAAGGAAAAGCTGTCTTGTACCATTGCATTTTTCTCCCAAACGAAGGACACTAGAAAGAAAATTTTAAAGCCTCCTGTTAGGCCATCATCTACACGACATAGCCCTGAATTTTCCAATGCGCAGCTCTTTGCAAAAGAGAGATATTGGCAAGGAAAAGCTGTCTTGTACCTTTGCATTTTTCTCCCAAACGAAGGACACTAGAAAGAAAATTTTAAAGCCTCCTGTTAGGCCATCATCTACACGACATAGCCCTGAATTTTCCAATGCGCAGCTCTTTGCAAAAGAGAGATATTGGCAAGGAAAAGCTGTCTTGTACCTTTGCATTTTTCTCCCAAACGAAGGACACTAGAATTAAAATTTTAAAGCCTCCTGTTAGGCCATCATCTACACGACATAGCCCTGAATTTTCCAATGCGCAGCTCTTTGCAAAAGAGAGATATTGGCAAGGAAAAGCTGTCTTGTACCTTTGCATTTTTCTCCCAAACGAAGGACACTAGAATTAAAATTTTAAAGCCTCCTGTTAGGCCAACATCTACACGACATAGCCCTAAATTTTCCAATGCGCAGCTCTTTGCAAAAGAGAGATATTGGCAAGGAAAAGCTGTCTTGTACCTTTGCATTTTTCTCCCAAACGAAGGACACTAGAAAGAAAATTTTAAAGCCTCCTGTTAGGCCATCATCTACACGACATAGCCCTGAATTTTCCAATGCGCAGCTCTTTGCAAAAGAGAGATATTGGCAAGGAAAAGCTGTCTTGTACCTTTGCATTTTTCTCCCAAACGAAGGACACTAGAATTAAAATTTTAAAGCCTCCTGTTAGACCATCATCTACACGGCATAGCCATGAATTTTCCAATGCGCAGCTCTTTGCAAAAGAGAGATATTGGCAAGGAAAAGCTGTCTTGTACCTTTGCATTTTTCTCCCAAACGAAGGACACTAGAATTAAAATTTTAAAGCCTCCTGTTAGGCCATCATCTACACGACATAGCCCTGAATTTTCCAATGCGCAGCTCTTTGCAAAAGAGAGATATTGGCAAGGAAAAGCTGTCTTGTACCTTTGCATTTTTCTCCCAAACGAAGGACACTAGAATTAAAATTTTAAAGCCTCCTGTTAGGCCATCATCTACACGACATAGCCCTGAATTTTCCAATGCGCAGCTCTTTGCAAAAGAGAGATATTGGCAAGGAAAAGCTGTCTTGTACCTTTGCATTTTTCTCCCAAACGAAGGACACTAGAAAGATAATTTTAAAGCCTCCTGTTAGGCCATCATCTACACGACATAGCCCTGAATTTTCCAATGCGCAGCTCTTTGCAAAAGAGAGATATTGGCAAGGAAAAGCTGTCTTGTACCTTTGCATTTTTCTCCCAAACGAAGGACACTAGAAAGAAAATGTTAAAGCCTCCTGTTAGGCCATCATCTACACGACATAGCCCTGAATTTTCCAATGCGTAGCTCTTTGCAAAAGAGAGATATTGGCAAGGAAAAGCTGTCTTGTACCTTTGCATTTTTCTCCCAAACGAAGGACACTAGAAAGAAAATGTTAAAGCCTCCTGTTAGGCCATCATCTACACGACATAGCCCTGAATTTTCCAATGCGCAGCTCTTTGCAAAAGAGAGATATTGGCAAGGAAAAGCTGTCTTGTACCTTTGCATTTTTCTCCCAAACGAAGGACACTAGAAAGAAAATTTTAAAGCCTCCTGTTAGGCCATCATCTACACGACATAGCCCTGAATTTTCCAATGCGCAGCTCTTTGCAAAAGAGAGATATTGGCAAGGAAAAGCTGTCTTGTACCATTGCATTTTTCTCCCAAACGAAGGACACTAGAAAGAAAATTTTAAAGCCTCCTGTTAGGCCATCATCTACACGACATAGCCCTGAATTTTCCAATGCGCAGCTCTTTGCAAAAGAGAGATATTGGCAAGGAAAAGCTGTCTTGTACCATTGCATTTTTCTCCCAAACGAAGGACACTAGAATTAAAATTTTAAAGCCTCCTGTTAGGCCATCATCTACACGACATAAGCCCTGAATTTTCCAATGCGCAGCTCTTTGCAAAAGAGAGATATTGGCAAGGAAAAGCTGTCTTGTACCTTTGCATTTTTCTCCCAAACGAAGGACACTAGAAAGAAAATTTTAAAGCCTCCTGTTAGGCCATCATCTACACGACATAGCCCTGAATTTTCCAATGCGCAGCTCTTTGCAAAAGAGAGATATTGGCAAGGAAAAGCTGTCTTGTACCTTTGCATTTTTCTCCCAAACGAAGGACACTAGAAAGAAAATTTTAAAGCCTCCTGTTAGGCCATCATCTACACGACATAGCCCTGAATTTTCCAATGCGCAGCTCTTTGCAAAAGAGAGATATTGGCAAGGAAAAGCTGTCTTGTACCATTGCATTTTTCTCCCAAACGAAGGACACTAGAAAGAAAATTTTAAAGCCTCCTGTTAGGCCATCATCTACACGACATAGCCCTGAATTTTCCAATGCGCAGCTCTTTGCAAAAGAGAGATATTGGCAAGGAAAAGCTGTCTTGTACCTTTGCATTTTTCTCCCAAACGAAGGACACTAGAAAGAAAATTTTAAAGCCTCCTGTTAGGCCATCATCTACACGACATAGCCCTGAATTTTCCAATGCGCAGCTCTTTGCAAAAGAGAGATATTGGCAAGGAAAAGCTGTCTTGTACCTTTGCATTTTTCTCCCAAACGAAGGTCACTAGAAAGAAAATTTTAAAGCTCCTGTTAGGCCATCATCTACACGACATAGCCCTGAATTTTCCAATGCGCAGCTCTTTGCAAAAGAGAGATATTGGCAAGGAAAAGCTGTCTTGTACCTTTGCATTTTTCTCCCAAACGAAGGACACTAGAATTAAAATTTTAAAGCCTCCTGTTAGGCCATCATCTACACGACATAGCCCTGAATTTTCCAATGCGCAGCTCTTTGCAAAAGAGAGATATTGGCAAGGAAAGCTGTCTTGTACCTTTGCATTTTTCTCCCAAACGAAGGACACTAGAATTACAATTTTAAAGCCTCCTGTTAGGCCATCATCTACACGACATAGCCCTAAATTTTCCAATGCGCAGCTCTTTGCAAAAGAGAGATATTGGCAAGGAAAAGCTGTCTTGTACCTTTGCATTTTTCTCCCAAACGAAGGACACTAGAAAGAAAATTTTAAAGCCTCCTGTTAGGCCATCATCTACACGACATAGCCCTGAATTTTCCAATGCGCAGCTCTTTGCAAAAGAGAGATATTGGCAAGGAAAAGCTGTCTTGTACCTTTGCATTTTTCTCCCAAACGAAGGACACTAGAATTAAAATTTAAAGCCTCCTGTTAGGCCATCATCTACACGACATAGCCCTGAATTTTCCAATGCGCAGCTCTTTGCAAAAGAGAGATATTGGCAAGGAAAAGCTGTCTTGTACCATTGCATTTTTCTCCCAAACGAAGGACACTAGAATTAAAATTTTAAAAGCCTCCTGTTAGGCCATCATCTACACGACATAGCCCTGAATTTTCCAATGCGCAGCTCTTTGCAAAAGAGAGATATTGGCAAGGAAAAGCTGTCTTGTACCTTTGCATTTTTCTCCCAAACGAAGGACACTAGAAAGAAAATTTTAAAGCCTCCTGTTAGGCCATCATCTACACGACATAGCCCTGAATTTTCCAATGCGCAGCTCTTTGCAAAAGAGAGATATTGGCAAGGAAAAGCTGTCTTGTACCTTTGCATTTTTCTCCCAAACGAAGGGACACTAGAAAGAAAATTTTAAAGCCTCCTGTTAGGCCATCATCTACACGACATAGCCCTGAATTTTCCAATGCGCAGCTCTTTGCAAAAGAGAGATATTGGCAAGGAAAAGCTGTCTTGTACCATTGCATTTTTCTCCCAAACGAAGGACACTAGAAAGAAAATTTTAAGCCTCCTGTTAGGCCATCATCTACACGACATAGCCCTGAATTTTCCAATGCGCAGCTCTTTGCAAAAGAGAGATATTGGCAAGGAAAAGCTGTCTTGTACCTTTGCATTTTTCTCCCAAACGAAGACACTAGAAAGAAAATTTTAAAGCCTCCTGTTAGGCCATCATCTACACGACATAGCCCTGAATTTTCCAATGCGCAGCTCTTTGCAAAAGAGAGATATTGGCAAGGAAAAGCTGTCTTGTACCTTTGCATTTTTCTCCCAAACGAAGGTCACTAGAAAGAAAATTTTAAAGCCTCCTGTTAGGCCATCATCTACACGACATAGCCCTGAATTTTCCAATGCGCAGCTCTTTGCAAAAGAGAGATATTGGCAAGGAAAAGCTGTCTTGTACCTTTGCATTTTTCTCCAAACGAAGGACACTAGAATTAAAATTTTAAAGCCTCCTGTTAGGCCATCATCTACACGACATAGCCCTGAATTTTCAATGCGCAGCTCTTTGCAAAAGAGAGATATTGGCAAGGAAAAGCTGTCTTGTACCTTTGCATTTTTCTCCAAACGAAGGACACTAGAATTACAATTTTAAAGCCTCCTGTTAGGCCATCATCTACACGACATAGCCCTAAATTTTCCAATGCGCAGCTCTTTGCAAAAGAGAGATATTGGCAAGGAAAAGCTGTCTTGTACCTTTGCATTTTTCTCCCAAACGAAGGACACTAGAATTAAAATTTAAAGCCTCCTGTTAGACCATCATCTACACGGCATAGCCATGAATTTTCCAATGCGCAGCTCTTTGCAAAAGAGAGATATTGGCAAGGAAAAGCTGTCTTGTACCTTTGCATTTTTCTCCCAAACGAAGGACACTAGAATTAAAATTTTAAAGCCTCCTGTTAGGCCATCATCTACACGACATAGCCCTGAATTTTCCAATGCGCAGCTCTTTGCAAAAGAGAGATATTGGCAAGGAAAAGCTGTCTTGTACCTTTGCATTTTTCTCCCAAACGAAGGACACTAGAATTAAAATTTTAAAGCCTCCTGTTAGGCCATCATCTACACGACATAGCCCTGAATTTTCCAATGCGCAGCTCTTTGCAAAAGAGAGATATTGGCAAGGAAAAGCTGTCTTGTACCTTTGCATTTTTCTCCCAAACGAAGGACACTAGAAAGATAATTTTAAAGCCTCCTGTTAGGCCATCATCTACACGACATAGCCCTGAATTTTCCAATGCGCAGCTCTTTGCAAAAGAGAGATATTGGCAAGGAAAAGCTGTCTTGTACCTTTGCATTTTTCTCCCAAACGAAGGACACTAGAAAGAAAATGTTAAAGCCTCCTGTTAGGCCATCATCTACACGACATAGCCCTGAATTTTCCAATGCGTAGCTCTTTGCAAAAGAGAGATATTGGCAAGGAAAAGCTGTCTTGTACCTTTGCATTTTTCTCCCAAACGAAGGACACTAGAAAGAAAATGTTAAAGCCTCCTGTTAGGCCATCATCTACACGACATAGCCCTGAATTTTCCAATGCGCAGCTCTTTGCAAAAGAGAGATATTGGCAAGGAAAAGCTGTCTTGTACCTTTGCATTTTTCTCCCAAACGAAGGTCACTAGAAAGAAAATTTTAAAGCCTCCTGTTAGGCCATCATCTACACGACATAGCCCTGAATTTTCCAATGCGTAGCTCTTTGCAAAAGAGAGATATTGGCAAGGAAAAGCTGTCTTGTACTTTTGCATTTTTCTCCCAAACGAAGGACACTAGAAAGAAAATTTTAAAGCCTCCTGTTAGGCCATCATCTACACGACATAGCCCTGAATTTTCCAATGCGCAGCTCTTTGCAAAAGAGAGATATTGGCAAGGAAAAGCTGTCTTGTACCTTTGCATTTTTCTCCCAAACGAAGGACACTAGAATTAAAATTTTAAAGCCTCCTGTTAGTGCTTCATCTACACGGCATAGCCCTGAATTTTCCAATGCGTAGCTCTTTGCAATAGAGAGATATTGGCAAAGAAAAGCTGTCTTGTACCTTTGCATTTTTCTCCCAAACGAAGGACACTAGAATTAAAATTTTAAAGCCTCCTGTTAGGCCATCATCTACACGACATAGCCCTGAATTTTCCAATGCGCAGCTCTTTGCAAAAGAGAGATATTGGCAAGGAAAAGCTGTCTTGTACCTTTGCATTTTTCTCCCAAACGAAGGACACTAGAATTAAAATTTTAAAGCCTCCTGTTAGACCATCATCTACAAGGCATAGCCATGAATTTTCCAATGCGCAGCTCTTTGCAAAAGAGAGATATTGGCAAGGAAAAGCTGTCTTGTACCTTTGCATTTTTCTCCCAAACGAAGGATACTAGAAAGAAAATTTTAAAGCCTCCTGTTAGGCCATCATCTACACGACATAGCCCTGAATTTTCCAATGCGCAGCTCTTTGCAAAAGAGAGATATTGGCAAGGAAAAGCTGTCTTGTACCTTTGCATTTTTCTCCCAAACGAAGGACACTAGAATTAAAATTTTAAAGCCTCCTGTTAGGCCATCATCTACACGACATAGCCCTGAATTTTCCAATGCGCAGCTCTTTGCAAAAGAGAGATATTGGCAAGGAAAAGCTGTCTTGTACCTTTGCATTTTTCTCCCAAACGAAGGACACTAGAAAGATAATTTTAAAGCCTCCTGTTAGGCCATCATCTACACGACATAGCCCTGAATTTTCCAATGCGCAGCTCTTTGCAAAAGAGAGATATTGGCAAGGAAAAGCTGTCTTGTACCTTTGCATTTTTCTCCCAAACGAAGGACACTAGAAAGAAAATGTTAATTAAAGCCTCCTGTTAGGCCATCATCTACACGACATAGCCCTGAATTTTCCAATGCGCAGCTCTTTGCAAAAGAGAGATATTGGCAAGGAAAAGCTGTCTTGTACCTTTGCATTTTTCTCCCAAACGAAGGTCACTAGAAAGAAAATTTTAAAGCCTCCTGTTAGGCCATCATCTACACGACATAGCCCTGAATTTTCCAATGCGTAGCTCTTTGCAAAAGAGAGATATTGGCAAGGAAAAGCTGTCTTGTACCTTTGCATTTTTCTCCCAAACGAAGGACACTAGAAAGAAAATTTTAAAGCCTCCTGTTAGGCCATCATCTACACGACATAGCCCTGAATTTTCCAATGCGCAGCTCTTTGCAAAAGAGAGATATTGGCAAGGAAAAGCTGTCTTGTACCTTTGCATTTTTCTCCCAAACGAAGGACACTAGAAATAAAATTTTAAAGCCTCCTGTTAGTGCTTCATCTACACGACATAGCCCTGAATTTTCCAATGCGTAGCTCTTTGCAATAGAGAGATATTGGCAAGGAAAAGCTGTCTTGTACCTTTGCATTTTTCTCCCAAACGAAGGACACTAGAAAGATAATTTTAAAGCCTCCTGTTAGGCCATCATCTACACGACATAGCCCTGAATTTTCCAATGCGCAGCTCTTTGCAAAAGAGAGATATTGGCAAGGAAAAGCTGTCTTGTACCTTTGCATTTTTCTCCCAAACGAAGGACACTAGAAAGAAAATGTTAATTAAAGCCTCCTGTTAGGCCATCATCTACACGACATAGCCCTGAATTTTCCAATGCGCAGCTCTTTGCAAAAGAGAGATATTGGCAAGGAAAAGCTGTCTTGTACCTTTGCATTTTTCTCCCAAACGAAGGTCACTAGAAAGAAAATTTTAAAGCCTCCTGTTAGGCCATCATCTACACGACATAGCCCTGAATTTTCCAATGCGTAGCTCTTTGCAAAAGAGAGATATTGGCAAGGAAAAGCTGTCTTGTACCTTTGCATTTTTCTCCCAAACGAAGGACACTAGAAAGAAAATTTTAAAGCCTCCTGTTAGGCCATCATCTACACGACATAGCCTGAATTTTCCAATGCGCAGCTCTTTGCAAAAGAGAGATATTGGCAAGGAAAAGCTGTCTTGTACCTTTGCATTTTTCTCCCAAACGAAGGACACTAGAAATAAAATTTTAAAGCCTCCTGTTAGTGCTTCATCTACACGACATAGCCCTGAATTTTCCAATGCGTAGCTCTTTGCAATAGAGAGATATTGGCAAGGAAAAGCTGTCTTGTACCTTTGCATTTTCTCCCAAACGAAGGACACTAGAATTAAAATTTTAAAGCCTCCTGTTAGGCCATCATCTACACGACATAGCCCTGAATTTTCCAATGCGCAGCTCTTTGCAAAAGAGAGATATTGGCAAGGAAAAGCTGTCTTGTACCTTTGCATTTTTCTCCCAAACGAAGGACACTAGAAAGAAAATTTTAAAGCCTCCTGTTAGGCCATCATCTACACGACATAGCCCTGAATTTTCCAATGCGCAGCTCTTTGCAAAAGAGAGATATTGGCAAGGAAAAGCTGTCTTGTACCATTGCATTTTTTCTCCCCAAACGAAGGACACTAGTAAGAAAATTTTAAAGCCTCCTGTTAGGCCATCATCTACACGACATAGCCCTGAATTTTCCAATGCGCAGCTCTTTGCAAAAGAGAGATATTGGCAAGGAAAAGCTGTCTTGTACCATTGCATTTTTCTCCCAAACGAAGGACACTAGAAAGAACATTTTAAAACCTCCTGTTAGGCCATCATCTACACGACATAGCCCTGAATTTTCCAATGCGCAGCTCTTTGCAAAAGAGAGATATTGGCAAGGAAAAGCTGTCTTGTACCTTTGCATTTTTCTCCCAACGAAGGACACTAGAAAGAAAATTTTAAAGCCTCCTGTTAGGCCATCATCTACACGACATAGCCCTGAATTTTCCAATGCGCAGCTCTTTGCAAAAGAGAGATATTGGCAAGGAAAAGCTGTCTTGTACCTTTGCATTTTTCTCCCAAACGAAGGTCACTAGAAAGAAAATTTTAAAGCCTCCTGTTAGGCCATCATCTACACGACATAGCCCTGAATTTTCCAATGCGCAGCTCTTTGCAAAAGAGAGATATTGGCAAGGAAAAGCTGTCTTGTACCTTTGCATTTTTCTCCCAAACGAAGGACACTAGAATTAAAATTTTAAAGCCTCCTGTTAGGCCATCATCTACACGACATAGCCCTGAATTTTCCAATGCGCAGCTCTTTGCAAAAGAGAGATATTGGCAAGGAAAAGCTGTCTTGTACCTTTGCATTTTTCTCCCAAACGAAGGACACTAGAATTACAATTTTAAAGCCTCCTGTTAGGCCATCATCTACACGACATAGCCCTAAATTTTCCAATGCGCAGCTCTTTGCAAAAGAGAGATATTGCAAGGAAAAGCTGTCTTGTACCTTTGCATTTTTCTCCCAAACGAAGGACACTAGAAAGAAAATTTTAAAGCCTCCTGTTAGGCCATCATCTACACGACATAGCCTGAATTTTCCAATGCGCAGCTCTTTGCAAAAGAGAGATATTGGCAAGGAAAAGCTGTCTTGTACCTTTGCATTTTTCTCCCAAACGAAGGACACTAGAATTAAAATTTTAAAGCCTCCTGTTAGACCATCATCTACACGGCATAGCCATGAATTTTCCAATGCGCAGCTCTTTGCAAAAGAGAGATATTGGCAAGGAAAAGCTGTCTTGTACCTTTGCATTTTTCTCCCAAACGAAGGACACTAGAATTAAAATTTTAAAGCCTCCTGTTAGGCCATCATCTACACGACATAGCCCTGAATTTTCCAATGCGCAGCTCTTTGCAAAAGAGAGATATTGGCAAGGAAAAGCTGTCTTGTACCTTTGCATTTTTCTCCCAAACGAAGGACACTAGAATTAAAATTTTAAAGCCTCCTGTTAGGCCATCATCTACACGACATAGCCCTGAATTTTCCAATGCGCAGCTCTTTGCAAAAGAGAGATATTGGCAAGGAAAAGCTGTCTTGTACCTTTGCATTTTTCTCCCAAACGAAGGACACTAGAAAGATAATTTTAAAGCCTCCTGTTAGGCCATCATCTACACGACATAGCCCTGAATTTTCCAATGCGCAGCTCTTTGCAAAAGAGAGATATTGGCAAGGAAAAGCTGTCTTGTACCTTTGCATTTTTCTCCAAACGAAGGACACTAGAAGAAAATGTTAAAGCCTCCTGTTAGGCCATCATCTACACGACATAGCCCTGAATTTTCCAATGCGTAGCTCTTTGCAAAAGAGAGATATTGGCAAGGAAAAGCTGTCTTGTACTTTGCATTTTTCTCCCAAACGAAGGACACTAGAAAGAAAATGTTAAAGCCTCCTGTTAGGCCATCATCTACACGACATAGCCCTGAATTTTCCAATGCGCAGCTCTTTGCAAAAGAGAGATATTGGCAAGGAAAAGCTGTCTTGTACCTTTGCATTTTTCTCCCAAACGAAGGTCACTAGAAAGAAAATTTTAAAGCCTCCTGTTAGGCCATCATCTACACGACATAGCCCTGAATTTTCCAATGCGTAGCTCTTTGCAAAAGAGAGATATTGGCAAGGAAAAGCTGTCTTGTACTTTTGCATTTTTCTCCCAAACGAAGGACACTAGAAAGAAAATTTTAAAGCCTCCTGTTAGGCCATCATCTACACGACATAGCCCTGAATTTTCCAATGCGCAGCTCTTTGCAAAAGAGAGATATTGGCAAGGAAAAGCTGTCTTGTACCTTGCATTTTTCTCCCAAACGAAGGACACTAGAATTAAAATTTTAAAGCCTCCTGTTAGTGCTTCATCTACACGGCATAGCCCTGAATTTTCCAATGCGTAGCTCTTTGCAATAGAGAGATATTGGCAAAGAAAAGCTGTCTTGTACCTTTGCATTTTTCTCCCAAACGAAGGACACTAGAATTAAAATTTTAAAGCCTCTGTTAGGCCATCATCTACACGACATAGCCCTGAATTTTCCAATGCGCAGCTCTTTGCAAAAGAAAGATATTGGCAAGGAAAAGCTGTCTTGTACCTTTGCATTTTTCTCCCAAACGAAGGACACTAGAATTAAAATTTTAAAGCCTCCTGTTAGACCATCATCTACAAGGCATAGCCATGAATTTTCCAATGCGCAGCTCTTTGCAAAAGAGAGATATTGGCAAGGAAAAGCTGTCTTGTACCTTTGCATTTTTCTCCCAAACGAAGGATACTAGAAAGAAAATTTAAAGCCTCCTGTTAGGCCATCATCTACACGACATAGCCCTGAATTTTCCAATGCGCAGCTCTTTGCAAAAGAGAGATATTGGCAAGGAAAAGCTGTCTTGTACCTTTGCATTTTTCTCCCAAACGTAGGACACTAGAATTAAAATTTAAAGCCTCCTGTTAGGCCATCATCTACACGACATAGCCCTGAATTTTCCAATGCGCAGCTCTTTGCAAAAGAGAGATATTGGCAAGGAAAAGCTGTCTTGTACCTTTGCATTTTTCTCCCAAACGAAGGACACTAGAAAGATAATTTTAAAAGCCTTAAAGCCTCCTGTTAGGCCATCATCTACACGACATAGCCCTGAATTTTCCAATGCGCAGCTCTTTGCAAAAGAGAGATATTGGCAAGGAAAAGCTGTCTTGTACCTTTGCATTTTTCTCCCAAACGAAGGACACTAGAAAGAAAATGTTAATTAAAGCCTCCTGTTAGGCCATCATCTACACGACATAGCCCTGAATTTTCCAATGCGCAGCTCTTTGCAAAAGAGAGATATTGGCAAGGAAAAGCTGTCTTGTACCTTTGCATTTTTCTCCCAAACGAAGGTCACTAGAAAGAAAATTTTAAAGCCTCCTGTTAGGCCATCATCTACACGACATAGCCCTGAATTTTCCAATACGTAGCTCTTTGCAAAAGAGAGATATTGGCAAGGAAAAGCTGTCTTGTACCTTTGCATTTTTCTCCCAAACGAAGGACACTAGAAAGAAAATTTTAAAGCCTCCTGTTAGGCCATCATCTACACGACATAGCCCTGAATTTTCCAATGCGCAGCTCTTTGCAAAAGAGAGATATTGGCAAGGAAAAGCTGTCTTGTACCTTTGCATTTTTCTCCCAAACGAAGGACACTAGAAATAAAATTTTAAAGCCTCCTGTTAGTGCTTCATCTACACGACATAGCCCTGAATTTTCCAATGCGTAGCTCTTTGCAATAGAGAGATATTGGCAAGGAAAAGCTGTCTTGTACCTTTGCATTTTTCTCCCAAACGAAGGACACTAGAATTAAAATTTTAAAGCCTCCTGTTAGGCCATCATCTACACGACATAGCCCTGAATTTTCCAATGCGCAGCTCTTTGCAAAAGAGAGATATTGGCAAGGAAAAGCTGTCTTGTACCTTTGCATTTTTCTCCCAAACGAAGGACACTAGAAAGAAAATTTTAAAGCCTCCTGTTAGGCCATCATCTACACGACATAGCCCTGAATTTTCCAATGCGCAGCTCTTTGCAAAAGAGAGATATTGGCAAGGAAAAGCTGTCTTGTACCATTGCATTTTTCTCCCAAACGAAGGACACTAGAAAGAAAATTTTAAAGCCTCCTGTTAGGCCATCATCTACACGACATAGCCCTGAATTTTCCAATGCGCAGCTCTTTGCAAAAGAGAGATATTGGCAAGGAAAAGCTGTCTTGTACCATTGCATTTTTCTCCCAAACGAAGGACACTAGAAAGAACATTTTAAAGCCTCCTGTTAGGCCATCATCTACACGACATAGCCCTGAATTTTCCAATGCGCAGCTCTTTGCAAAAGAGAGATATTGGCAAGGAAAAGCTGTCTTGTACCTTTGCATTTTTCTCCCAAACGAAGGACACTAGAAAGAAAATTTTAAAGCCTCCTGTTAGGCCATCATCTACACGACATAGCCCTGAATTTTCCAATGCGCAGCTCTTTGCAAAAGAGAGATATTGGCAAGGAAAAGCTGTCTTGTACCATTGCATTTTTCTCCCAAACGAAGGACACTAGAAAGAAAATTTTAAAGCCTCCTGTTAGGCCATCATCTACACGACATAGCCCTGAATTTTCCAATGCGCAGCTCTTTGCAAAAGAGAGATATTGGCAAGGAAAAGCTGTCTTGTACCTTTGCATTTTTCTCCCAAACGAAGGTCACTAGAAAGAAAATTTTAAAGCCTCCTGTTAGGCCATCATCTACACGACATAGCCCTGAATTTTCCAATGCGCAGCTCTTTGCAAAAGAGAGATATTGGCAAGGAAAAGCTGTCTTGTACCTTTGCATTTTTCTCCCAAACGAAGGTCACTAGAAAGAACATTTTAAAGCCTTCTGTTAGGCCATCATCTACACGACATAGCCCTGAATTTTCCAATGCGTAGCTCTTTGCAAAAGAGAGATATTGGCAAGGAAAAGCTGTCTTGTACCTTTGCATTTTTCTGCCAAACGAAGGACACTAGAAAGAAAATTTTAAAGCCTCCTGTTAGGCCATCATCTACACGACATAGCCCTGAATTTTCCAATGCGCAGCTCTTTGCAAAAGAGAGATATTGGCAAGGAAAAGCTGTCTTGTACCATTGCATTTTTCTCCCAAACGAAGGACACTAGAAAGAAAATTTTAAAGCCTCCTGTTAGGCCATCATCTACACGACATAGCCCTGAATTTTCCAATGCGCAGCTCTTTGCAAAAGAGAGATATTGGCAAGGAAAAGCTGTCTTGTACCATTGCATTTTTCTCCCAAACGAAGGACACTAGAAAGAACATTTTAAAGCCTCCTGTTAGGCCATCATCTACACGACATAGCCCTGAATTTTCCAATGCGCAGCTCTTTGCAAAAGAGAGATATTGGCAAGGAAAAGCTGTCTTGTACCTTTGCATTTTTCTCCCAAACGAAGGACACTAGAAAGAAAATTTTAAAGCCTCCTGTTAGGCCATCATCTACACGACATAGCCCTGAATTTTCCAATGCGCAGCTCTTTGCAAAAGAGAGATATTGGCAAGGAAAAGCTGTCTTGTACCATTGCATTTTTCTCCCAAACGAAGGACACTAGAAAGAAAATTTTAAAGCCTCCTGTTAGGCCATCATCTACACGACATAGCCCTGAATTTTCCAATGCGCAGCTCTTTGCAAAAGAGAGATATTGGCAAGGAAAAGCTGTCTTGTACCTTTGCATTTTTCTCCCAAACGAAGGTCACTAGAAAGAAAATTTTAAAGCCTCCTGTTAGGCCATCATCTACACGACATAGCCCTGAATTTTCCAATGCGCAGCTCTTTGCAAAAGAGAGATATTGGCAAGGAAAAGCTGTCTTGTACCTTTGCATTTTTCTCCCAAACGAAGGTCACTAGAAAGAACATTTTAAAGCCTTCTGTTAGGCCATCATCTACACGACATAGCCCTGAATTTTCCAATGCGTAGCTCTTTGCAAAAGAGAGATATTGGCAAGGAAAAGCTGTCTTGTACCTTTGCATTTTTCTGCCAAACGAAGGACACTAGAAAGAAAATTTTAAAGCCTCCTGTTAGGCCATCATCTACACGACATAGCCCTGAATTTTCCAATGCGCAGCTCTTTGCAAAAGAGAGATATTGGCAAGGAAAAGCTGTCTTGTACCTTTGCATTTTTCTCCCAAACGAAGGACACTAGAATTAAAATTTTAAAGCCTCCTGTTAGGCCATCATCTACACGACATAGCCCTGAATTTTCCAATGCGCAGCTCTTTGCAAAAGAGAGATATTGGCAAGGAAAAGCTGTCTTGTACCTTTGCATTTTTCTCCCAAACTAAGGTCACTAGAAAGAAAATTTTAAAGCCTCCTGTTAGGCCATCATCTACACGACATAGCCCTGAATTTTCCAATGCGTAGCTCTTTGCAAAAGAGAGATATTGGTAAGGAAAAGCTGTCTTGTACCTTTGCATTTTTCTCCCAAACGAAGGACACTAGAATTAAAATTTTAAAGCCTCCTGTTAGACCATCATCTACACGGCATAGCCATGAATTTTCCAATGCGCAGCTCTTTGCAAAAGAGAGATATTGGCAAGGAAAAGCTGTCTTGTACCTTTGCATTTTTCTCCCAAACGAAGGACACTAGAATTAAAATTTTAAAGCCTCCTGTTAGGCCATCATCTACACGACATAGCCCTGAATTTTCCAATGCGCAGCTCTTTGCAAAAGAGAGATATTGGCAAGGAAAAGCTGTCTTGTACCTTTGCATTTTTCTCCCAAACGAAGGACACTAGAAAGATAATTTTAAAGCCTCCTGTTAGGCCATCATCTACACGACATAGCCCTGAATTTTCCAATGCGCAGCTCTTTGCAAAAGAGAGATATTGGCAAGGAAAAGCTGTCTTGTACCTTTGCATTTTTCTCCCAAACGAAGGACACTAGAAAGAAAATGTTAAAGCCTCCTGTTAGGCCATCATCTACACGACATAGCCCTGAATTTTCCAATGCGTAGCTCTTTGCAAAAGAGAGATATTGGCAAGGAAAAGCTGTCTTGTACCTTTGCATTTTTCTCCCAAACGAAGGACACTAGAAAGAAAATGTTAAAGCCTCCTGTTAGGCCATCATCTACACGACATAGCCCTGAATTTTCCAATGCGCAGCTCTTTGCAAAAGAGAGATATTGGCAAGGAAAAGCTGTCTTGTACCTTTGCATTTTTCTCCCAAACGAAGGACACTAGAATTAAAATTTTAAAGCCTCCTGTTAGTGCTTCATCTACACGGCATAGCCCTGAATTTTCCAATGCGTAGCTCTTTGCAATAGAGAGATATTGGCAAAGAAAAGCTGTCTTGTACCTTTGCATTTTTCTCCCAAACGAAGGACACTAGAATTAAAATTTTAAAGCCTCCTGTTAGGCCATCATCTACACGACATAGCCCTGAATTTTCCAATGCGCAGCTCTTTGCAAAAGAGAGATATTGGCAAGGAAAAGCTGTCTTGTACCTTTGCATTTTTCTCCCAAACGAAGGACACTAGAATTAAAATTTTAAAGCCTCCTGTTAGACCATCATCTACAAGGCATAGCCATGAATTTTCCAATGCGCAGCTCTTTGCAAAAGAGAGATATTGGCAAGGAAAAGCTGTCTTGTACCTTTGCATTTTTCTCCCAAACGAAGGATACTAGAATTAAAATTTTAAAGCCTCCTGTTAGGCCATCATCTACACGACATAGCCCTGAATTTTCCAATGCGCAGCTCTTTGCAAAAGAGAGATATTGGCAAGGAAAAGCTGTCTTGTACCTTTGCATTTTTCTCCCAAACGAAGGACACTAGAATTAAAATTTTAAAGCCTCCTGTTAGGCCATCATCTACACGACATAGCCCTGAATTTTCCAATGCGCAGCTCTTTGCAAAAGAGAGATATTGGCAAGGAAAAGCTGTCTTGTACCTTTGCATTTTTCTCCCAAACGAAGGACACTAGAATTAAAATTTTAAAGCCTCCTGTTAGGCCATCATCTACACGACATAGCCCTGAATTTTCCAATGCGCAGCTCTTTGCAAAAGAGAGATATTGGCAAGGAAAAGCTGTCTTGTACCTTTGCATTTTTCTCCCAAACGAAGGACACTAGAAAGAAAATTTTAAAGCCTCCTGTTAGGCCATCATCTACACGACATAGCCCTGAATTTTCCAATGCGCAGCTCTTTGCAAAAGAGAGATATTGGCAAGGAAAAGCTGTCTTGTACCATTGCATTTTTCTCCCAAACGAAGGACACTAGAAAGAACATTTTAAAGCCTCCTGTTAGACCATCATCTACACGGCATAGCCATGAATTTTCCAATGCGCAGCTCTTTGCAAAAGAGAGATATTGGCAAGGAAAAGCTGTCTTGTACCTTTGCATTTTTCTCCCAAACGAAGGACACTAGAATTAAAATTTTAAAGCCTCCTGTTAGGCCATCATCTACACGACATAGCCCTGAATTTTCCAATGCGCAGCTCTTTGCAAAAGAGAGATATTGGCAAGGAAAAGCTGTCTTGTACCTTTGCATTTTTCTCCCAAACGAAGGACACTAGAAAGAAAATTTTAAAGCCTCCTGTTAGGCCATCATCTACACGACATAGCCCTGAATTTTCCAATGCGCAGCTCTTTGCAAAAGAGAGATATTGGCAAGGAAAAGCTGTCTTGTACCATTGCATTTTTCTCCCAAACGAAGGACACTAGAAAGAAAATTTTAAAGCCTCCTGTTAGACCATCATCTACACGGCATAGCCATGAATTTTCCAATGCGCAGCTCTTTGCAAAAGAGAGATATTGGCAAGGAAAAGCTGTCTTGTACCTTTGCATTTTTCTCCCAAACGAAGGACACTAGAATTAAAATTTTAAAGCCTCCTGTTAGGCCATCATCTACACGACATAGCCCTGAATTTTCCAATGCGCAGCTCTTTGCAAAAGAGAGATATTGGCAAGGAAAAGCTGTCTTGTACCTTTGCATTTTTCTCCCAAACGAAGGACACTAGAAAGAACATTTTAAAGCCTCCTGTTAGGCCATCATCTACACGACATAGCCCTAAATTTTCCAATGCGCAGCTCTTTGCAAAAGAGAGATATTGGCAAGGAAAAGCTGTCTTGTACCTTTGCATTTTTCTCCCAAACGAAGGACACTAGAATTAAAATTTTAAAGCCTCCTGTTAGACCATCATCTACACGGCATAGCCATGAATTTTCCAATGCGCAGCTCTTTGCAAAAGAGAGATATTGGCAAGGAAAAGCTGTCTTGTACCTTTGCATTTTTTTCCCAAACGAAGGACACTAGAATTAAAATTTTAAAGCCTCCTGTTAGGCCATCATCTACACGACATAGCCCTGAATTTTCCAATGCGCAGCTCTTTGCAAAAGAGAGATATTGGCAAGGAAAAGCTGTCTTGTACCTTTGCATTTTTCTCCCAAACGAAGGACACTAGAATTAAAATTTTAAAGCCTTCTGTTAGGCCATCATCTACACGACATAGCCCTGAATTTTCCAATGCGCAGCTCTTTGCAAAAGAGAGATATTGGCAAGGAAAAGCTGTCTTGTACCTTTGCATTTTTCTCCCAAACGAAGGACACTAGAAAGATAATTTTAAAGCCTCCTGTTAGGCCATCATCTACACGACATAGCCCTGAATTTTCCAATGCGCAGCTCTTTGCAAAAGAGAGATATTGGCAAGGAAAAGCTGTCTTGTACCTTTGCATTTTTCTCCCAAACGAAGGACACTAGAAAGAAAATGTTAAAGCCTCCTGTTAGGCCATCATCTACACGACATAGCCCTGAATTTTCCAATGCGTAGCTCTTTGCAAAAGAGAGATATTGGCAAGGAAAAGCTGTCTTGTACCTTTGCATTTTTCTCCCAAACGAAGGACACTAGAAAGAAAATGTTAAAGCCTCCTGTTAGGCCATCATCTACACGACATAGCCCTGAATTTTCCAATGCGCAGCTCTTTGCAAAAGAGAGATATTGGCAAGGAAAAGCTGTCTTGTACCTTTGCATTTTTCTCCCAAACGAAGGTCACTAGAAAGAAAATTTTAAAGCCTCCTGTTAGGCCATCATCTACACGACATAGCCCTGAATTTTCCAATGCGTAGCTCTTTGCAAAAGAGAGATATTGGCAAGGAAAAGCTGTCTTGTACCTTTGCATTTTTCTCCCAAACGAAGGACACTAGAAAGAAAATTTTAAAGCCTCCTGTTAGGCCATCATCTACACGACATAGCCCTGAATTTTCCAATGCGCAGCTCTTTGCAAAAGAGAGATATTGGCAAGGAAAAGCTGTCTTGTACCTTTGCATTTTTCTCCCAAACGAAGGTCACTAGAAAGAACATTTTAAAGCCTCCTGTTAGGCCATCATCTACACGACATAGCCCTGAATTTTCCAATGCGTAGCTCTTTGCAAAAGAGAGATATTGGCAAGGAAAAGCTGTCTTGTACCTTTGCATTTTTCTCCCAAACGAAGGACATTAGAAAGAAAATTTTAAAGCCTCCTGTTAGGCCATCATCTACACGACATAGCCCTGAATTTTCCAATGCGCAGCTCTTTGCAAAAGAGAGATATTGGCAAGGAAAAGCTGTCTTGTACCTTTGCATTTTTCTCCCAAACGAAGGACACTAGAATTAAAATTTTAAAGCCTCCTGTTAGGCCATCATCTACACGACATAGCCCTGAATTTTCCAATGCGTAGCTCTTTGCAAAAGAGAGATATTGGCAAGGAAAAGCTGTCTTGTACCTTTGCATTTTTCTCCCAAACGAAGGACACTAGAAAGAAAATTTTAAAGCCTCCTGTTAGGCCATCATCTACACGACATAGCCCTGAATTTTCCAATGCGCAGCTCTTTGCAAAAGAGAGATATTGGCAAGGAAAAGCTGTCTTGTACCTTTGCATTTTTCTCCCAAACGAAGGACACTAGAAAGAAAATTTTAAAGCCTCCTGTTAGGCTATCATCTACACGACATAGCCCTGAATTTTCCAATGCGCAGCTCTTTGCAAAAGAGAGATATTGGCAAGGAAAAGCTGTCTTGTACCTTTGCATTTTTCTCCCAAACGAAGGACACTAGAAAGAAAATTTTAAAGCCTCCTGTTAGGCCATCATCTACACGACATAGCCCTGAATTTTCCAATGCGCAGCTCTTTGCAAAAGAGAGATATTGGCAAGGAAAAGCTGTCTTGTACCTTTGCATTTTTCTCCCAAACGAAGGACACTAGAATTAAAATTTTAAAGCCTCCTGTTAGACCATCATCTACACGGCATAGCCATGAATTTTCCAATGCGCAGCTCTTTGCAAAAGAGAGATATTGGCAAGGAAAAGCTGTCTTGTACCTTTGCATTTTTCTCCCAAACGAAGGACACTAGAATTAAAATTTTAAAGCCTCCTGTTAGGCCATCATCTACACGACATAGCCCTGAATTTTCCAATGCGCAGCTCTTTGCAAAAGAGAGATATTGGCAAGGAAAAGCTGTCTTGTACCTTTGCATTTTTCTCCCAAACGAAGGTCACTAGAAAGAAAATTTTAAAGCCTCCTGTTAGGCCATCATCTACACGACATAGCCCTGAATTTTCCAATGCGTAGCTCTTTGCAAAAGAGAGATATTGGCAAGGAAAAGCTGTCTTGTACCTTTGCATTTTTCTCCCAAACGAAGGACACTAGAAAGAAAATTTTAAAGCCTCCTGTTTTAGGCCATCATCTACACGACATAGCCCTGAATTTTCCAATGCGCAGCTCTTTGCAAAAGAGAGATATTGGCAAGGAAAAGCTGTCTTGTACCTTTGCATTTTTCTCCCAAACGAAGGACACTAGAAAGAAAATTTTAAAGCCTCCTGTTAGGCCATCATCTACACGACATAGCCCTGAATTTTCCAATGCGCAGCTCTTTGCAAAAGAGAGATATTGGCAAGGAAAATCTGTCTTGTACCATTGCATTTTTCTCCCAAACGAAGGACACTAGAAAGAAAATGTTAAAGCCTCCTGTTAGGCCATCATCTACACGACATAGCCCTGAATTTTCCAATGCGCAGCTCTTTGCAAAAGAGAGATATTGGCAAGGAAAAGCTGTCTTGTACCATTGCATTTTTCTCCCAAACGAAGGACACTAGAAAGAAAATTTTAAAGCCTCCTGTTAGGCCATCATCTACACGACATAGCCCTGAATTTTCCAATGCGCAGCTCTTTGCAAAAGAGAGATATTGGCAAGGAAAAGCTGTCTTGTACCTTTGCATTTTTCTCCCAAACGAAGGTCACTAGAAAGAAAATTTTAAAGCCTCCTGTTAGGCCATCATCTACACGACATAGCCCTGAATTTTCCAATGCGCAGCTCTTTGCAAAAGAGAGATATTGGCAAGGAAAAGCTGTCTTGTACCTTTGCATTTTTCTCCCAAACGAAGGTCACTAGAAAGAACATTTTAAAGCCTTCTGTTAGGCCATCATCTACACGACATAGCCCTGAATTTTCCAATGCGTAGCTCTTTGCAAAAGAGAGATATTGGCAAGGAAAAGCTGTCTTGTACCTTTGCATTTTTCTGCCAAACGAAGGACACTAGAAAGAAAATTTTAAAGCCTCCTGTTAGGCCATCATCTACACGACATAGCCCTGAATTTTCCAATGCGCAGCTCTTTGCAAAAGAGAGATATTGGCAAGGAAAAGCTGTCTTGTACCTTTGCATTTTTCTCCCAAACGAAGGACACTAGAATTAAAATTTTAAAGCCTCCTGTTAGGCCATCATCTACACTACATAGCCCTGAATTTTCCAATGCGCAGCTCTTTGCAAAAGAGAGATATTGGCAAGGAAAAGCTGTCTTGTACCTTTGCATTTTTCTCCCAAACTAAGGTCACTAGAAAGAAAATTTTAAAGCCTCCTGTTAGGCCATCATCTACACGACATAGCCCTGAATTTTCCAATGCGTAGCTCTTTGCAAAAGAGAGATATTGGTAAGGAAAAGCTGTCTTGTACCTTTGCATTTTTCTCCCAAACGAAGGACACTAGAATTAAAATTTTAAAGCCTCCTGTTAGACCATCATCTACACGGCATAGCCATGAATTTTCCAATGCGCAGCTCTTTGCAAAAGAGAGATATTGGCAAGGAAAAGCTGTCTTGTACCTTTGCATTTTTCTCCCAAACGAAGGACACTAGAATTAAAATTTTAAAGCCTCCTGTTAGGCCATCATCTACACGACATAGCCCTGAATTTTCCAATGCGCAGCTCTTTGCAAAAGAGAGATATTGGCAAGGAAAAGCTGTCTTGTACCTTTGCATTTTTCTCCCAAACGAAGGACACTAGAAAGATAATTTTAAAGCCTCCTGTTAGGCCATCATCTACACGACATAGCCCTGAATTTTCCAATGCGCAGCTCTTTGCAAAAGAGAGATATTGGCAAGGAAAAGCTGTCTTGTACCTTTGCATTTTTCTCCCAAACGAAGGACACTAGAAAGAAAATGTTAAAGCCTCCTGTTAGGCCATCATCTACACGACATAGCCCTGAATTTTCCAATGCGTAGCTCTTTGCAAAAGAGAGATATTGGCAAGGAAAAGCTGTCTTGTACCTTTGCATTTTTCTCCCAAACGAAGGACACTAGAAAGAAAATGTTAAAGCCTCCTGTTAGGCCATCATCTACACGACATAGCCCTGAATTTTCCAATGCGCAGCTCTTTGCAAAAGAGAGATATTGGCAAGGAAAAGCTGTCTTGTACCTTTGCATTTTTCTCCCAAACGAAGGACACTAGAATTAAAATTTTAAAGCCTCCTGTTAGTGCTTCATCTACACGGCATAGCCCTGAATTTTCCAATGCGTAGCTCTTTGCAATAGAGAGATATTGGCAAAGAAAAGCTGTCTTGTACCTTTGCATTTTTCTCCCAAACGAAGGACACTAGAATTAAAATTTTAAAGCCTCCTGTTAGGCCATCATCTACACGACATAGCCCTGAATTTTCCAATGCGCAGCTCTTTGCAAAAGAGAGATATTGGCAAGGAAAAGCTGTCTTGTACCTTTGCATTTTTCTCCCAAACGAAGGACACTAGAATTAAAATTTTAAAGCCTCCTGTTAGACCATCATCTACAAGGCATAGCCATGAATTTTCCAATGCGCAGCTCTTTGCAAAAGAGAGATATTGGCAAGGAAAAGCTGTCTTGTACCTTTGCATTTTTCTCCCAAACGAAGGATACTAGAATTAAAATTTTAAAGCCTCCTGTTAGGCCATCATCTACACGACATAGCCCTGAATTTTCCAATGCGCAGCTCTTTGCAAAAGAGAGATATTGGCAAGGAAAAGCTGTCTTGTACCTTTGCATTTTTCTCCCAAACGAAGGACACTAGAATTAAAATTTTAAAGCCTCCTGTTAGGCCATCATCTACACGACATAGCCCTGAATTTTCCAATGCGCAGCTCTTTGCAAAAGAGAGATATTGGCAAGGAAAAGCTGTCTTGTACCTTTGCATTTTTCTCCCAAACGAAGGACACTAGAATTAAAATTTTAAAGCCTCCTGTTAGGCCATCATCTACACGACATAGCCCTGAATTTTCCAATGCGCAGCTCTTTGCAAAAGAGAGATATTGGCAAGGAAAAGCTGTCTTGTACCTTTGCATTTTTCTCCCAAACGAAGGACACTAGAAAGAAAATTTTAAAGCCTCCTGTTAGGCCATCATCTACACGACATAGCCCTGAATTTTCCAATGCGCAGCTCTTTGCAAAAGAGAGATATTGGCAAGGAAAAGCTGTCTTGTACCATTGCATTTTTCTCCCAAACGAAGGACACTAGAAAGAACATTTTAAAGCCTCCTGTTAGACCATCATCTACACGGCATAGCCATGAATTTTCCAATGCGCAGCTCTTTGCAAAAGAGAGATATTGGCAAGGAAAAGCTGTCTTGTACCTTTGCATTTTTCTCCCAAACGAAGGACACTAGAATTAAAATTTTAAAGCCTCCTGTTAGGCCATCATCTACACGACATAGCCCTGAATTTTCCAATGCGCAGCTCTTTGCAAAAGAGAGATATTGGCAAGGAAAAGCTGTCTTGTACCTTTGCATTTTTCTCCCAAACGAAGGACACTAGAAAGAAAATTTTAAAGCCTCCTGTTAGGCCATCATCTACACGACATAGCCCTGAATTTTCCAATGCGCAGCTCTTTGCAAAAGAGAGATATTGGCAAGGAAAAGCTGTCTTGTACCATTGCATTTTTCTCCCAAACGAAGGACACTAGAAAGAAAATTTTAAAGCCTCCTGTTAGACCATCATCTACACGGCATAGCCATGAATTTTCCAATGCGCAGCTCTTTGCAAAAGAGAGATATTGGCAAGGAAAAGCTGTCTTGTACCTTTGCATTTTTCTCCCAAACGAAGGACACTAGAATTAAAATTTTAAAGCCTCCTGTTAGGCCATCATCTACACGACATAGCCCTGAATTTTCCAATGCGCAGCTCTTTGCAAAAGAGAGATATTGGCAAGGAAAAGCTGTCTTGTACCTTTGCATTTTTCTCCCAAACGAAGGACACTAGAAAGAACATTTTAAAGCCTCCTGTTAGGCCATCATCTACACGACATAGCCCTAAATTTTCCAATGCGCAGCTCTTTGCAAAAGAGAGATATTGGCAAGGAAAAGCTGTCTTGTACCTTTGCATTTTTCTCCCAAACGAAGGACACTAGAATTAAAATTTTAAAGCCTCCTGTTAGACCATCATCTACACGGCATAGCCATGAATTTTCCAATGCGCAGCTCTTTGCAAAAGAGAGATATTGGCAAGGAAAAGCTGTCTTGTACCTTTGCATTTTTCTCCCAAACGAAGGACACTAGAATTAAAATTTTAAAGCCTCCTGTTAGGCCATCATCTACACGACATAGCCCTGAATTTTCCAATGCGCAGCTCTTTGCAAAAGAGAGATATTGGCAAGGAAAAGCTGTCTTGTACCTTTGCATTTTTCTCCCAAACGAAGGACACTAGAAAGATAATTTTAAAGCCTCCTGTTAGGCCATCATCTACACGACATAGCCCTGAATTTTCCAATGCGCAGCTCTTTGCAAAAGAGAGATATTGGCAAGGAAAAGCTGTCTTGTACCTTTGCATTTTTCTCCCAAACGAAGGACACTAGAAAGAAAATGTTAAAGCCTCCTGTTAGGCCATCATCTACACGACATAGCCCTGAATTTTCCAATGCGTAGCTCTTTGCAAAAGAGAGATATTGGCAAGGAAAAGCTGTCTTGTACCTTTGCATTTTTCTCCCAAACGAAGGACACTAGAAAGAAAATGTTAAAGCCTCCTGTTAGGCCATCATCTACACGACATAGCCCTGAATTTTCCAATGCGCAGCTCTTTGCAAAAGAGAGATATTGGCAAGGAAAAGCTGTCTTGTACCTTTGCATTTTTCTCCCAAACGAAGGACACTAGAATTAAAATTTTAAAGCCTCCTGTTAGTGCTTCATCTACACGGCATAGCCCTGAATTTTCCAATGCGTAGCTCTTTGCAATAGAGAGATATTGGCAAAGAAAAGCTGTCTTGTACCTTTGCATTTTTCTCCCAAACGAAGGACACTAGAATTAAAATTTTAAAGCCTCCTGTTAGGCCATCATCTACACGACATAGCCCTGAATTTTCCAATGCGCAGCTCTTTGCAAAAGAGAGATATTGGCAAGGAAAAGCTGTCTTGTACCTTTGCATTTTTCTCCCAAACGAAGGACACTAGAATTAAAATTTTAAAGCCTCCTGTTAGACCATCATCTACAAGGCATAGCCATGAATTTTCCAATGCGCAGCTCTTTGCAAAAGAGAGATATTGGCAAGGAAAAGCTGTCTTGTACCTTTGCATTTTTCTCCCAAACGAAGGATACTAGAATTAAAATTTTAAAGCCTCCTGTTAGGCCATCATCTACACGACATAGCCCTGAATTTTCCAATGCGCAGCTCTTTGCAAAAGAGAGATATTGGCAAGGAAAAGCTGTCTTGTACCTTTGCATTTTTCTCCCAAACGAAGGACACTAGAATTAAAATTTTAAAGCCTCCTGTTAGGCCATCATCTACACGACATAGCCCTGAATTTTCCAATGCGCAGCTCTTTGCAAAAGAGAGATATTGGCAAGGAAAAGCTGTCTTGTACCTTTGCATTTTTCTCCCAAACGAAGGACACTAGAATTAAAATTTTAAAGCCTCCTGTTAGGCCATCATCTACACGACATAGCCCTGAATTTTCCAATGCGCAGCTCTTTGCAAAAGAGAGATATTGGCAAGGAAAAGCTGTCTTGTACCTTTGCATTTTTCTCCCAAACGAAGGACACTAGAAAGAAAATTTTAAAGCCTCCTGTTAGGCCATCATCTACACGACATAGCCCTGAATTTTCCAATGCGCAGCTCTTTGCAAAAGAGAGATATTGGCAAGGAAAAGCTGTCTTGTACCATTGCATTTTTCTCCCAAACGAAGGACACTAGAAAGAACATTTTAAAGCCTCCTGTTAGACCATCATCTACACGGCATAGCCATGAATTTTCCAATGCGCAGCTCTTTGCAAAAGAGAGATATTGGCAAGGAAAAGCTGTCTTGTACCTTTGCATTTTTCTCCCAAACGAAGGACACTAGAATTAAAATTTTAAAGCCTCCTGTTAGGCCATCATCTACACGACATAGCCCTGAATTTTCCAATGCGCAGCTCTTTGCAAAAGAGAGATATTGGCAAGGAAAAGCTGTCTTGTACCTTTGCATTTTTCTCCCAAACGAAGGACACTAGAAAGAAAATTTTAAAGCCTCCTGTTAGGCCATCATCTACACGACATAGCCCTGAATTTTCCAATGCGCAGCTCTTTGCAAAAGAGAGATATTGGCAAGGAAAAGCTGTCTTGTACCATTGCATTTTTCTCCCAAACGAAGGACACTAGAAAGAAAATTTTAAAGCCTCCTGTTAGACCATCATCTACACGGCATAGCCATGAATTTTCCAATGCGCAGCTCTTTGCAAAAGAGAGATATTGGCAAGGAAAAGCTGTCTTGTACCTTTGCATTTTTCTCCCAAACGAAGGACACTAGAATTAAAATTTTAAAGCCTCCTGTTAGGCCATCATCTACACGACATAGCCCTGAATTTTCCAATGCGCAGCTCTTTGCAAAAGAGAGATATTGGCAAGGAAAAGCTGTCTTGTACCTTTGCATTTTTCTCCCAAACGAAGGACACTAGAAAGAACATTTTAAAGCCTCCTGTTAGGCCATCATCTACACGACATAGCCCTAAATTTTCCAATGCGCAGCTCTTTGCAAAAGAGAGATATTGGCAAGGAAAAGCTGTCTTGTACCTTTGCATTTTTCTCCCAAACGAAGGACACTAGAATTAAAATTTTAAAGCCTCCTGTTAGACCATCATCTACACGGCATAGCCATGAATTTTCCAATGCGCAGCTCTTTGCAAAAGAGAGATATTGGCAAGGAAAAGCTGTCTTGTACCTTTGCATTTTTTTCCCAAACGAAGGACACTAGAATTAAAATTTTAAAGCCTCCTGTTAGGCCATCATCTACACGACATAGCCCTGAATTTTCCAATGCGCAGCTCTTTGCAAAAGAGAGATATTGGCAAGGAAAAGCTGTCTTGTACCTTTGCATTTTTCTCCCAAACGAAGGACACTAGAATTAAAATTTTAAAGCCTTCTGTTAGGCCATCATCTACACGACATAGCCCTGAATTTTCCAATGCGCAGCTCTTTGCAAAAGAGAGATATTGGCAAGGAAAAGCTGTCTTGTACCTTTGCATTTTTCTCCCAAACGAAGGACACTAGAAAGATAATTTTAAAGCCTCCTGTTAGGCCATCATCTACACGACATAGCCCTGAATTTTCCAATGCGCAGCTCTTTGCAAAAGAGAGATATTGGCAAGGAAAAGCTGTCTTGTACCTTTGCATTTTTCTCCCAAACGAAGGACACTAGAAAGAAAATGTTAAAGCCTCCTGTTAGGCCATCATCTACACGACATAGCCCTGAATTTTCCAATGCGTAGCTCTTTGCAAAAGAGAGATATTGGCAAGGAAAAGCTGTCTTGTACCTTTGCATTTTTCTCCCAAACGAAGGACACTAGAAAGAAAATGTTAAAGCCTCCTGTTAGGCCATCATCTACACGACATAGCCCTGAATTTTCCAATGCGCAGCTCTTTGCAAAAGAGAGATATTGGCAAGGAAAAGCTGTCTTGTACCTTTGCATTTTTCTCCCAAACGAAGGTCACTAGAAAGAAAATTTTAAAGCCTCCTGTTAGGCCATCATCTACACGACATAGCCCTGAATTTTCCAATGCGTAGCTCTTTGCAAAAGAGAGATATTGGCAAGGAAAAGCTGTCTTGTACCTTTGCATTTTTCTCCCAAACGAAGGACACTAGAAAGAAAATTTTAAAGCCTCCTGTTAGGCCATCATCTACACGACATAGCCCTGAATTTTCCAATGCGCAGCTCTTTGCAAAAGAGAGATATTGGCAAGGAAAAGCTGTCTTGTACCTTTGCATTTTTCTCCCAAACGAAGGTCACTAGAAAGAACATTTTAAAGCCTCCTGTTAGGCCATCATCTACACGACATAGCCCTGAATTTTCCAATGCGTAGCTCTTTGCAAAAGAGAGATATTGGCAAGGAAAAGCTGTCTTGTACCTTTGCATTTTTCTCCCAAACGAAGGACATTAGAAAGAAAATTTTAAAGCCTCCTGTTAGGCCATCATCTACACGACATAGCCCTGAATTTTCCAATGCGCAGCTCTTTGCAAAAGAGAGATATTGGCAAGGAAAAGCTGTCTTGTACCTTTGCATTTTTCTCCCAAACGAAGGACACTAGAATTAAAATTTTAAAGCCTCCTGTTAGGCCATCATCTACACGACATAGCCCTGAATTTTCCAATGCGTAGCTCTTTGCAAAAGAGAGATATTGGCAAGGAAAAGCTGTCTTGTACCTTTGCATTTTTCTCCCAAACGAAGGACACTAGAAAGAAAATTTTAAAGCCTCCTGTTAGGCCATCATCTACACGACATAGCCCTGAATTTTCCAATGCGCAGCTCTTTGCAAAAGAGAGATATTGGCAAGGAAAAGCTGTCTTGTACCTTTGCATTTTTCTCCCAAACGAAGGACACTAGAAAGAAAATTTTAAAGCCTCCTGTTAGGCTATCATCTACACGACATAGCCCTGAATTTTCCAATGCGCAGCTCTTTGCAAAAGAGAGATATTGGCAAGGAAAAGCTGTCTTGTACCTTTGCATTTTTCTCCCAAACGAAGGACACTAGAAAGAAAATTTTAAAGCCTCCTGTTAGGCCATCATCTACACGACATAGCCCTGAATTTTCCAATGCGCAGCTCTTTGCAAAAGAGAGATATTGGCAAGGAAAAGCTGTCTTGTACCTTTGCATTTTTCTCCCAAACGAAGGACACTAGAATTAAAATTTTAAAGCCTCCTGTTAGACCATCATCTACACGGCATAGCCATGAATTTTCCAATGCGCAGCTCTTTGCAAAAGAGAGATATTGGCAAGGAAAAGCTGTCTTGTACCTTTGCATTTTTCTCCCAAACGAAGGACACTAGAATTAAAATTTTAAAGCCTCCTGTTAGGCCATCATCTACACGACATAGCCCTGAATTTTCCAATGCGCAGCTCTTTGCAAAAGAGAGATATTGGCAAGGAAAAGCTGTCTTGTACCTTTGCATTTTTCTCCCAAACGAAGGTCACTAGAAAGAAAATTTTAAAGCCTCCTGTTAGGCCATCATCTACACGACATAGCCCTGAATTTTCCAATGCGTAGCTCTTTGCAAAAGAGAGATATTGGCAAGGAAAAGCTGTCTTGTACCTTTGCATTTTTCTCCCAAACGAAGGACACTAGAAAGAAAATTTTAAAGCCTCCTGTTTTAGGCCATCATCTACACGACATAGCCCTGAATTTTCCAATGCGCAGCTCTTTGCAAAAGAGAGATATTGGCAAGGAAAAGCTGTCTTGTACCTTTGCATTTTTCTCCCAAACGAAGGACACTAGAAAGAAAATTTTAAAGCCTCCTGTTAGGCCATCATCTACACGACATAGCCCTGAATTTTCCAATGCGCAGCTCTTTGCAAAAGAGAGATATTGGCAAGGAAAATCTGTCTTGTACCATTGCATTTTTCTCCCAAACGAAGGACACTAGAAAGAAAATTTTAAAGCCTCCTGTTAGGCCATCATCTACACGACATAGCCCTGAATTTTCCAATGCGCAGCTCTTTGCAAAAGAGAGATATTGGCAAGGAAAAGCTGTCTTGTACCTTTGCATTTTTCTCCCAAACGAAGGACACTAGAATTAAAATTTTAAAGCCTCCTGTTAGTGCTTCATCTACACGGCATAGCCCTGAATTTTCCAATGCGTAGCTCTTTGCAATAGAGAGATATTGGCAAAGAAAAGCTGTCTTGTACCTTTGCATTTTTCTCCCAAACGAAGGACACTAGAATTAAAATTTTAAAGCCTCCTGTTAGGCCATCATCTACACGACATAGCCCTGAATTTTCCAATGCGCAGCTCTTTGCAAAAGAGAGATATTGGCAAGGAAAAGCTGTCTTGTACCTTTGCATTTTTCTCCCAAACGAAGGACACTAGAATTAAAATTTTAAAGCCTCCTGTTAGACCATCATCTACAAGGCATAGCCATGAATTTTCCAATGCGCAGCTCTTTGCAAAAGAGAGATATTGGCAAGGAAAAGCTGTCTTGTACCTTTGCATTTTTCTCCCAAACGAAGGATACTAGAAAGAAAATTTTAAAGCCTCCTGTTAGGCCATCATCTACACGACATAGCCCTGAATTTTCCAATGCGCAGCTCTTTGCAAAAGAGAGATATTGGCAAGGAAAAGCTGTCTTGTACCTTTGCATTTTTCTCCCAAACGAAGGACACTAGAATTAAAATTTTAAAGCCTCCTGTTAGGCCATCATCTACACGACATAGCCCTGAATTTTCCAATGCGCAGCTCTTTGCAAAAGAGAGATATTGGCAAGGAAAAGCTGTCTTGTACCTTTGCATTTTTCTCCCAAACGAAGGACACTAGAAAGATAATTTTAAAGCCTCCTGTTAGGCCATCATCTACACGACATAGCCCTGAATTTTCCAATGCGCAGCTCTTTGCAAAAGAGAGATATTGGCAAGGAAAAGCTGTCTTGTACCTTTGCATTTTTCTCCCAAACGAAGGACACTAGAAAGAAAATGTTAATTAAAGCCTCCTGTTAGGCCATCATCTACACGACATAGCCCTGAATTTTCCAATGCGCAGCTCTTTGCAAAAGAGAGATATTGGCAAGGAAAAGCTGTCTTGTACCTTTGCATTTTTCTCCCAAACGAAGGTCACTAGAAAGAAAATTTTAAAGCCTCCTGTTAGGCCATCATCTACACGACATAGCCCTGAATTTTCCAATACGTAGCTCTTTGCAAAAGAGAGATATTGGCAAGGAAAAGCTGTCTTGTACCTTTGCATTTTTCTCCCAAACGAAGGACACTAGAAAGAAAATTTTAAAGCCTCCTGTTAGGCCATCATCTACACGACATAGCCCTGAATTTTCCAATGCGCAGCTCTTTGCAAAAGAGAGATATTGGCAAGGAAAAGCTGTTTTGTACCTTTGCATTTTTCTCCCAAACGAAGGACACTAGAAATAAAATTTTAAAGCCTCCTGTTAGTGCTTCATCTACACGACATAGCCCTGAATTTTCCAATGCGTAGCTCTTTGCAATAGAGAGATATTGGCAAGGAAAAGCTGTCTTGTACCTTTGCATTTTTCTCCCAAACGAAGGACACTAGAATTAAAATTTTAAAGCCTCCTGTTAGGCCATCATCTACACGACATAGCCCTGAATTTTCCAATGCGCAGCTCTTTGCAAAAGAGAGATATTGGCAAGGAAAAGCTGTCTTGTACCATTGCATTTTTCTCCCAAACGAAGGACACTAGAAAGAAAATTTTAAAGCCTCCTGTTAGGCCATCATCTACACGACATAGCCCTGAATTTTCCAATGCGCAGCTCTTTGCAAAAGAGAGATATTGGCAAGGAAAAGCTGTCTTGTACCATTGCATTTTTCTCCCAAACGAAGGACACTAGAAAGAACATTTTAAAGCCTCCTGTTAGGCCATCATCTACACGACATAGCCCTGAATTTTCCAATGCGCAGCTCTTTGCAAAAGAGAGATATTGGCAAGGAAAAGCTGTCTTGTACCTTTGCATTTTTCTCCCAAACGAAGGACACTAGAAAGAAAATTTTAAAGCCTCCTGTTAGGCCATCATCTACACGACATAGCCCTGAATTTTCCAATGCGCAGCTCTTTGCAAAAGAGAGATATTGGCAAGGAAAAGCTGTCTTGTACCATTGCATTTTTCTCCCAAACGAAGGACACTAGAAAGAAAATTTTAAAGCCTCCTGTTAGGCCATCATCTACACGACATAGCCCTGAATTTTCCAATGCGCAGCTCTTTGCAAAAGAGAGATATTGGCAAGGAAAAGCTGTCTTGTACCTTTGCATTTTTCTCCCAAACGAAGGTCACTAGAAAGAAAATTTTAAAGCCTCCTGTTAGGCCATCATCTACACGACATAGCCCTGAATTTTCCAATGCGCAGCTCTTTGCAAAAGAGAGATATTGGCAAGGAAAAGCTGTCTTGTACCTTTGCATTTTTCTCCCAAACGAAGGACACTAGAATTAAAATTTTAAAGCCTCCTGTTAGGCCATCATCTACACGACATAGCCCTGAATTTTCCAATGCGCAGCTCTTTGCAAAAGAGAGATATTGGCAAGGAAAAGCTGTCTTGTACCTTTGCATTTTTCTCCCAAACGAAGGACACTAGAATTACAATTTTAAAGCCTCCTGTTAGGCCATCATCTACACGACATAGCCCTAAATTTTCCAATGCGCAGCTCTTTGCAAAAGAGAGATATTGGCAAGGAAAAGCTGTCTTGTACCTTTGCATTTTTCTCCCAAACGAAGGACACTAGAAAGAAAATTTTAAAGCCTCCTGTTAGGCCATCATCTACACGACATAGCCCTGAATTTTCCAATGCGCAGCTCTTTGCAAAAGAGAGATATTGGCAAGGAAAAGCTGTCTTGTACCTTTGCATTTTTCTCCCAAACGAAGGACACTAGAATTAAAATTTTAAAGCCTCCTGTTAGACCATCATCTACACGGCATAGCCATGAATTTTCCAATGCGCAGCTCTTTGCAAAAGAGAGATATTGGCAAGGAAAAGCTGTCTTGTACCTTTGCATTTTTCTCCCAAACGAAGGACACTAGAATTAAAATTTTAAAGCCTCCTGTTAGGCCATCATCTACACGACATAGCCCTGAATTTTCCAATGCGCAGCTCTTTGCAAAAGAGAGATATTGGCAAGGAAAAGCTGTCTTGTACCTTTGCATTTTTCTCCCAAACGAAGGACACTAGAATTAAAATTTTAAAGCCTCCTGTTAGGCCATCATCTACACGACATAGCCCTGAATTTTCCAATGCGCAGCTCTTTGCAAAAGAGAGATATTGGCAAGGAAAAGCTGTCTTGTACCTTTGCATTTTTCTCCCAAACGAAGGACACTAGAAAGATAATTTTAAAGCCTCCTGTTAGGCCATCATCTACACGACATAGCCCTGAATTTTCCAATGCGCAGCTCTTTGCAAAAGAGAGATATTGGCAAGGAAAAGCTGTCTTGTACCTTTGCATTTTTCTCCCAAACGAAGGACACTAGAAAGAAAATGTTAAAGCCTCCTGTTAGGCCATCATCTACACGACATAGCCCTGAATTTTCCAATGCGTAGCTCTTTGCAAAAGAGAGATATTGGCAAGGAAAAGCTGTCTTGTACCTTTGCATTTTTCTCCCAAACGAAGGACACTAGAAAGAAAATGTTAAAGCCTCCTGTTAGGCCATCATCTACACGACATAGCCCTGAATTTTCCAATGCGCAGCTCTTTGCAAAAGAGAGATATTGGCAAGGAAAAGCTGTCTTGTACCTTTGCATTTTTCTCCCAAACGAAGGTCACTAGAAAGAAAATTTTAAAGCCTCCTGTTAGGCCATCATCTACACGACATAGCCCTGAATTTTCCAATGCGTAGCTCTTTGCAAAAGAGAGATATTGGCAAGGAAAAGCTGTCTTGTACTTTTGCATTTTTCTCCCAAACGAAGGACACTAGAAAGAAAATTTTAAAGCCTCCTGTTAGGCCATCATCTACACGACATAGCCCTGAATTTTCCAATGCGCAGCTCTTTGCAAAAGAGAGATATTGGCAAGGAAAAGCTGTCTTGTACCTTTGCATTTTTCTCCCAAACGAAGGACACTAGAATTAAAATTTTAAAGCCTCCTGTTAGTGCTTCATCTACACGGCATAGCCCTGAATTTTCCAATGCGTAGCTCTTTGCAATAGAGAGATATTGGCAAAGAAAAGCTGTCTTGTACCTTTGCATTTTTCTCCCAAACGAAGGACACTAGAATTAAAATTTTAAAGCCTCCTGTTAGGCCATCATCTACACGACATAGCCCTGAATTTTCCAATGCGCAGCTCTTTGCAAAAGAGAGATATTGGCAAGGAAAAGCTGTCTTGTACCTTTGCATTTTTCTCCCAAACGAAGGACACTAGAATTAAAATTTTAAAGCCTCCTGTTAGACCATCATCTACAAGGCATAGCCATGAATTTTCCAATGCGCAGCTCTTTGCAAAAGAGAGATATTGGCAAGGAAAAGCTGTCTTGTACCTTTGCATTTTTCTCCCAAACGAAGGATACTAGAAAGAAAATTTTAAAGCCTCCTGTTAGGCCATCATCTACACGACATAGCCCTGAATTTTCCAATGCGCAGCTCTTTGCAAAAGAGAGATATTGGCAAGGAAAAGCTGTCTTGTACCTTTGCATTTTTCTCCCAAACGAAGGACACTAGAATTAAAATTTTAAAGCCTCCTGTTAGGCCATCATCTACACGACATAGCCCTGAATTTTCCAATGCGCAGCTCTTTGCAAAAGAGAGATATTGGCAAGGAAAAGCTGTCTTGTACCTTTGCATTTTTCTCCCAAACGAAGGACACTAGAAAGATAATTTTAAAGCCTCCTGTTAGGCCATCATCTACACGACATAGCCCTGAATTTTCCAATGCGCAGCTCTTTGCAAAAGAGAGATATTGGCAAGGAAAAGCTGTCTTGTACCTTTGCATTTTTCTCCCAAACGAAGGACACTAGAAAGAAAATGTTAATTAAAGCCTCCTGTTAGGCCATCATCTACACGACATAGCCCTGAATTTTCCAATGCGCAGCTCTTTGCAAAAGAGAGATATTGGCAAGGAAAAGCTGTCTTGTACCTTTGCATTTTTCTCCCAAACGAAGGTCACTAGAAAGAAAATTTTAAAGCCTCCTGTTAGGCCATCATCTACACGACATAGACCTGAATTTTCCAATACGTAGCTCTTTGCAAAAGAGAGATATTGGCAAGGAAAAGCTGTCTTGTACCTTTGCATTTTTCTCCCAAACGAAGGACACTAGAAAGAAAATTTTAAAGCCTCCTGTTAGGCCATCATCTACACGACATAGCCCTGAATTTTCCAATGCGCAGCTCTTTGCAAAAGAGAGATATTGGCAAGGAAAAGCTGTCTTGTACCTTTGCATTTTTCTCCCAAACGAAGGACACTAGAAATAAAATTTTAAAGCCTCCTGTTAGTGCTTCATCTACACGACATAGCCCTGAATTTTCCAATGCGTAGCTCTTTGCAATAGAGAGATATTGGCAAGGAAAAGCTGTCTTGTACCTTTGCATTTTTCTCCCAAACGAAGGACACTAGAATTAAAATTTTAAAGCCTCCTGTTAGGCCATCATCTACACGACATAGCCCTGAATTTTCCAATGCGCAGCTCTTTGCAAAAGAGAGATATTGGCAAGGAAAAGCTGTCTTGTACCTTTGCATTTTTCTCCCAAACGAAGGACACTAGAAAGAAAATTTTAAAGCCTCCTGTTAGGCCATCATCTACACGACATAGCCCTGAATTTTCCAATGCGCAGCTCTTTGCAAAAGAGAGATATTGGCAAGGAAAAGCTGTCTTGTACCATTGCATTTTTCTCCCAAACGAAGGACACTAGAAAGAAAATTTTAAAGCCTCCTGTTAGGCCATCATCTACACGACATAGCCCTGAATTTTCCAATGCGCAGCTCTTTGCAAAAGAGAGATATTGGCAAGGAAAAGCTGTCTTGTACCATTGCATTTTTCTCCCAAACGAAGGACACTAGAAAGAACATTTTAAAGCCTCCTGTTAGGCCATCATCTACACGACATAGCCCTGAATTTTCCAATGCGCAGCTCTTTGCAAAAGAGAGATATTGGCAAGGAAAAGCTGTCTTGTACCTTTGCATTTTTCTCCCAAACGAAGGACACTAGAAAGAAAATTTTAAAGCCTCCTGTTAGGCCATCATCTACACGACATAGCCCTGAATTTTCCAATGCGCAGCTCTTTGCAAAAGAGAGATATTGGCAAGGAAAAGCTGTCTTGTACCATTGCATTTTTCTCCCAAACGAAGGACACTAGAAAGAAAATTTTAAAGCCTCCTGTTAGGCCATCATCTACACGATATAGCCCTGAATTTTCCAATGCGCAGCTCTTTGCAAAAGAGAGATATTGGCAAGGAAAAGCTGTCTTGTACCTTTGCATTTTTCTCCCAAACGAAGGTCACTAGAAAGAAAATTTTAAAGCCTCCTGTTAGGCCATCATCTACACGACATAGCCCTGAATTTTCCAATGCGCAGCTCTTTGCAAAAGAGAGATATTGGCAAGGAAAAGCTGTCTTGTACCTTTGCATTTTTCTCCCAAACGAAGGTCACTAGAAAGAACATTTTAAAGCCTTCTGTTAGGCCATCATCTACACGACATAGCCCTGAATTTTCCAATGCGTAGCTCTTTGCAAAAGAGAGATATTGGCAAGGAAAAGCTGTCTTGTACCTTTGCATTTTTCTGCCAAACGAAGGACACTAGAAAGAAAATTTTAAAGCCTCCTGTTAGGCCATCATCTACACGACATAGCCCTGAATTTTCCAATGCGCAGCTCTTTGCAAAAGAGAGATATTGGCAAGGAAAAGCTGTCTTGTACCTTTGCATTTTTCTCCCAAACGAAGGACACTAGAATTAAAATTTTAAAGCCTCCTGTTAGGCCATCATCTACACTACATAGCCCTGAATTTTCCAATGCGCAGCTCTTTGCAAAAGAGAGATATTGGCAAGGAAAAGCTGTCTTGTACCTTTGCATTTTTCTCCCAAACTAAGGTCACTAGAAAGAAAATTTTAAAGCCTCCTGTTAGGCCATCATCTACACGACATAGCCCTGAATTTTCCAATGCGTAGCTCTTTGCAAAAGAGAGATATTGGTAAGGAAAAGCTGTCTTGTACCTTTGCATTTTTCTCCCAAACGAAGGACACTAGAAAGAAAATTTTAAAGCCTCCTGTTAGGCCATCATCTACACGACATAGCCCTGAATTTTCCAATGCGCAGCTCTTTGCAAAAGAGAGATATTGGCAAGGAAAAGCTGTCTTGTACCTTTGCATTTTTCTCCCAAACGAAGGACACTAGAAAGAAAATTTTAAAGCCTCCTGTTAGGCCATCATCTACACGACATAGCCCTGAATTTTCCAATGCGCAGCTCTTTGCAAAAGAGAGATATTGGCAAGGAAAATCTGTCTTGTACCATTGCATTTTTCTCCCAAACGAAGGACACTAGAAAGAAAATTTTAAAGCCTCCTGTTAGACCATCATCTACACGGCATAGCTATGAATTTTCCAATGCGCAGCTCTTTGCAAAAGAGAGATATTGGCAAGGAAAAGCTGTCTTGTACCTTTGCATTTTTCTCCCAAACGAAGGACACTAGAAAGAAAATGTTAAAGCCTCCTGTTAGGCCATCATCTACACGACATAGCCCTGAATTTTCCAATGCGCAGCTCTTTGCAAAAGAGAGATATTGGCAAGGAAAAGCTGTCTTGTACCTTTGCATTTTTCTCCCAAACGAAGGACACTAGAATTAAAATTTTAAAGCCTCCTGTTAGACCATCATCTACACGGCATAGCCATGAATTTTCCAATGCGCAGCTCTTTGCAAAAGAGAGATATTGGCAAGGAAAAGCTGTCTTGTACCTTTGCATTTTTCTCCCAAACGAAGGACACTAGAATTAAAATTTTAAAGCCTCCTGTTAGGCCATCATCTACACGACATAGCCCTGAATTTTCCAATGCGCAGCTCTTTGCAAAAGAGAGATATTGGCAAGGAAAAGCTGTCTTGTACCTTTGCATTTTTCTCCCAAACGAAGGACACTAGAAAGATAATTTTAAAGCCTCCTGTTAGGCCATCATCTACACGACATAGCCCTGAATTTTCCAATGCGCAGCTCTTTGCAAAAGAGAGATATTGGCAAGGAAAAGCTGTCTTGTACCTTTGCATTTTTCTCCCAAACGAAGGACACTAGAAAGAAAATGTTAAAGCCTCCTGTTAGGCCATCATCTACACGACATAGCCCTGAATTTTCCAATGCGTAGCTCTTTGCAAAAGAGAGATATTGGCAAGGAAAAGCTGTCTTGTACCTTTGCATTTTTCTCCCAAACGAAGGACACTAGAAAGAAAATGTTAAAGCCTCCTGTTAGGCCATCATCTACACGACATAGCCCTGAATTTTCCAATGCGCAGCTCTTTGCAAAAGAGAGATATTGGCAAGGAAAAGCTGTCTTGTACCTTTGCATTTTTCTCCCAAACGAAGGACACTAGAATTAAAATTTTAAAGCCTCCTGTTAGTGCTTCATCTACACGGCATAGCCCTGAATTTTCCAATGCGTAGCTCTTTGCAATAGAGAGATATTGGCAAAGAAAAGCTGTCTTGTACCTTTGCATTTTTCTCCCAAACGAAGGACACTAGAATTAAAATTTTAAAGCCTCCTGTTAGGCCATCATCTACACGACATAGCCCTGAATTTTCCAATGCGCAGCTCTTTGCAAAAGAGAGATATTGGCAAGGAAAAGCTGTCTTGTACCTTTGCATTTTTCTCCCAAACGAAGGACACTAGAATTAAAATTTTAAAGCCTCCTGTTAGACCATCATCTACAAGGCATAGCCATGAATTTTCCAATGCGCAGCTCTTTGCAAAAGAGAGATATTGGCAAGGAAAAGCTGTCTTGTACCTTTGCATTTTTCTCCCAAACGAAGGATACTAGAATTAAAATTTTAAAGCCTCCTGTTAGGCCATCATCTACACGACATAGCCCTGAATTTTCCAATGCGCAGCTCTTTGCAAAAGAGAGATATTGGCAAGGAAAAGCTGTCTTGTACCTTTGCATTTTTCTCCCAAACGAAGGACACTAGAATTAAAATTTTAAAGCCTCCTGTTAGGCCATCATCTACACGACATAGCCCTGAATTTTCCAATGCGCAGCTCTTTGCAAAAGAGAGATATTGGCAAGGAAAAGCTGTCTTGTACCTTTGCATTTTTCTCCCAAACGAAGGACACTAGAATTAAAATTTTAAAGCCTCCTGTTAGGCCATCATCTACACGACATAGCCCTGAATTTTCCAATGCGCAGCTCTTTGCAAAAGAGAGATATTGGCAAGGAAAAGCTGTCTTGTACCTTTGCATTTTTCTCCCAAACGAAGGACACTAGAAAGAAAATTTTAAAGCCTCCTGTTAGGCCATCATCTACACGACATAGCCCTGAATTTTCCAATGCGCAGCTCTTTGCAAAAGAGAGATATTGGCAAGGAAAAGCTGTCTTGTACCATTGCATTTTTCTCCCAAACGAAGGACACTAGAAAGAACATTTTAAAGCCTCCTGTTAGACCATCATCTACACGGCATAGCCATGAATTTTCCAATGCGCAGCTCTTTGCAAAAGAGAGATATTGGCAAGGAAAAGCTGTCTTGTACCTTTGCATTTTTCTCCCAAACGAAGGACACTAGAATTAAAATTTTAAAGCCTCCTGTTAGGCCATCATCTACACGACATAGCCCTGAATTTTCCAATGCGCAGCTCTTTGCAAAAGAGAGATATTGGCAAGGAAAAGCTGTCTTGTACCTTTGCATTTTTCTCCCAAACGAAGGACACTAGAAAGAAAATTTTAAAGCCTCCTGTTAGGCCATCATCTACACGACATAGCCCTGAATTTTCCAATGCGCAGCTCTTTGCAAAAGAGAGATATTGGCAAGGAAAAGCTGTCTTGTACCATTGCATTTTTCTCCCAAACGAAGGACACTAGAAAGAAAATTTTAAAGCCTCCTGTTAGACCATCATCTACACGGCATAGCCATGAATTTTCCAATGCGCAGCTCTTTGCAAAAGAGAGATATTGGCAAGGAAAAGCTGTCTTGTACCTTTGCATTTTTCTCCCAAACGAAGGACACTAGAATTAAAATTTTAAAGCCTCCTGTTAGGCCATCATCTACACGACATAGCCCTGAATTTTCCAATGCGCAGCTCTTTGCAAAAGAGAGATATTGGCAAGGAAAAGCTGTCTTGTACCTTTGCATTTTTCTCCCAAACGAAGGACACTAGAAAGAACATTTTAAAGCCTCCTGTTAGGCCATCATCTACACGACATAGCCCTAAATTTTCCAATGCGCAGCTCTTTGCAAAAGAGAGATATTGGCAAGGAAAAGCTGTCTTGTACCTTTGCATTTTTCTCCCAAACGAAGGACACTAGAATTAAAATTTTAAAGCCTCCTGTTAGACCATCATCTACACGGCATAGCCATGAATTTTCCAATGCGCAGCTCTTTGCAAAAGAGAGATATTGGCAAGGAAAAGCTGTCTTGTACCTTTGCATTTTTTTCCCAAACGAAGGACACTAGAATTAAAATTTTAAAGCCTCCTGTTAGGCCATCATCTACACGACATAGCCCTGAATTTTCCAATGCGCAGCTCTTTGCAAAAGAGAGATATTGGCAAGGAAAAGCTGTCTTGTACCTTTGCATTTTTCTCCCAAACGAAGGACACTAGAATTAAAATTTTAAAGCCTCCTGTTAGGCCATCATCTACACGACATAGCCCTGAATTTTCCAATGCGCAGCTCTTTGCAAAAGAGAGATATTGGCAAGGAAAAGCTGTCTTGTACCTTTGCATTTTTCTCCCAAACGAAGGACACTAGAAAGATAATTTTAAAGCCTCCTGTTAGGCCATCATCTACACGACATAGCCCTGAATTTTCCAATGCGCAGCTCTTTGCAAAAGAGAGATATTGGCAAGGAAAAGCTGTCTTGTACCTTTGCATTTTTCTCCCAAACGAAGGACACTAGAAAGAAAATGTTAAAGCCTCCTGTTAGGCCATCATCTACACGACATAGCCCTGAATTTTCCAATGCGTAGCTCTTTGCAAAAGAGAGATATTGGCAAGGAAAAGCTGTCTTGTACCTTTGCATTTTTCTCCCAAACGAAGGTCACTAGAAAGAAAATTTTAAAGCCTCCTGTTAGGCCATCATCTACACGACATAGCCCTGAATTTTCCAATGCGTAGCTCTTTGCAAAAGAGAGATATTGGCAAGGAAAAGCTGTCTTGTACCTTTGCATTTTTCTCCCAAACGAAGGACACTAGAAAGAAAATTTTAAAGCCTCCTGTTAGGCCATCATCTACACGACATAGCCCTGAATTTTCCAATGCGCAGCTCTTTGCAAAAGAGAGATATTGGCAAGGAAAAGCTGTCTTGTACCTTTGCATTTTTCTCCCAAACGAAGGTCACTAGAAAGAACATTTTAAAGCCTCCTGTTAGGCCATCATCTACACGACATAGCCCTGAATTTTCCAATGCGTAGCTCTTTGCAAAAGAGAGATATTGGCAAGGAAAAGCTGTCTTGTACCTTTGCATTTTTCTCCCAAACGAAGGACATTAGAAAGAAAATTTTAAAGCCTCCTGTTAGGCCATCATCTACACGACATAGCCCTGAATTTTCCAATGCGCAGCTCTTTGCAAAAGAGAGATATTGGCAAGGAAAAGCTGTCTTGTACCTTTGCATTTTTCTCCCAAACGAAGGACACTAGAATTAAAATTTTAAAGCCTCCTGTTAGGCCATCATCTACACGACATAGCCCTGAATTTTCCAATGCGTAGCTCTTTGCAAAAGAGAGATATTGGCAAGGAAAAGCTGTCTTGTACCTTTGCATTTTTCTCCCAAACGAAGGACACTAGAAAGAAAATTTTAAAGCCTCCTGTTAGGCCATCATCTACACGACATAGCCCTGAATTTTCCAATGCGCAGCTCTTTGCAAAAGAGAGATATTGGCAAGGAAAAGCTGTCTTGTACCTTTGCATTTTTCTCCCAAACGAAGGACACTAGAAAGAAAATTTTAAAGCCTCCTGTTAGGCTATCATCTACACGACATAGCCCTGAATTTTCCAATGCGCAGCTCTTTGCAAAAGAGAGATATTGGCAAGGAAAAGCTGTCTTGTACCTTTGCATTTTTCTCCCAAACGAAGGACACTAGAAAGAAAATTTTAAAGCCTCCTGTTAGGCCATCATCTACACGACATAGCCCTGAATTTTCCAATGCGCAGCTCTTTGCAAAAGAGAGATATTGGCAAGGAAAAGCTGTCTTGTACCTTTGCATTTTTCTCCCAAACGAAGGACACTAGAATTAAAATTTTAAAGCCTCCTGTTAGACCATCATCTACACGGCATAGCCATGAATTTTCCAATGCGCAGCTCTTTGCAAAAGAGAGATATTGGCAAGGAAAAGCTGTCTTGTACCTTTGCATTTTTCTCCCAAACGAAGGACACTAGAATTAAAATTTTAAAGCCTCCTGTTAGGCCATCATCTACACGACATAGCCCTGAATTTTCCAATGCGCAGCTCTTTGCAAAAGAGAGATATTGGCAAGGAAAAGCTGTCTTGTACCTTTGCATTTTTCTCCCAAACGAAGGTCACTAGAAAGAAAATTTTAAAGCCTCCTGTTAGGCCATCATCTACACGACATAGCCCTGAATTTTCCAATGCGTAGCTCTTTGCAAAAGAGAGATATTGGCAAGGAAAAGCTGTCTTGTACCTTTGCATTTTTCTCCCAAACGAAGGACACTAGAAAGAAAATTTTAAAGCCTCCTGTTTTAGGCCATCATCTACACGACATAGCCCTGAATTTTCCAATGCGCAGCTCTTTGCAAAAGAGAGATATTGGCAAGGAAAAGCTGTCTTGTACCTTTGCATTTTTCTCCCAAACGAAGGACACTAGAAAGAAAATTTTAAAGCCTCCTGTTAGGCCATCATCTACACGACATAGCCCTGAATTTTCCAATGCGCAGCTCTTTGCAAAAGAGAGATATTGGCAAGGAAAATCTGTCTTGTACCATTGCATTTTTCTCCCAAACGAAGGACACTAGAAAGAAAATTTTAAAGCCTCCTGTTAGGCCATCATCTACACGACATAGCCCGGAATTTTCCAATGCGCAGCTCTTTGCAAAAGAGAGATATTGGCAAGGAAAAGCTGTCTTGTACCTTTGCATTTTTCTCCCAAACGAAGGACACTAGAAAGAAAATTTTAAAGCCTCCTGTTAGGCCATCATCTACACGACATAGCCCTGAATTTTCCAATGCGCAGCTCTTTGCAAAAGAGAGATATTGGCAAGGAAAAGCTGTCTTGTACCTTTGCATTTTTCTCCCAAACGAAGGACACTAGAATTAAAATTTTAAAGCCTCCTGTTAGACCATCATCTACACGGCATAGCCATGAATTTTCCAATGCGCAGCTCTTTGCAAAAGAGAGATATTGGCAAGGAAAAGCTGTCTTGTACCTTTGCATTTTTCTCCCAAACGAAGGACACTAGAATTAAAATTTTAAAGCCTCCTGTTAGACCATCATCTACACGGCATAGCCATGAATTTTCCAATGCGCAGCTCTTTGCAAAAGAGAGATATTGGCAAGGAAAAGCTGTCTTGTACCTTTGCATTTTTTCTCCCAAACGAAGGTCACTAGAAAGAAAATTTTAAAGCCTCCTGTTAGGCCATCATCTACACGACATAGCCCTGAATTTTCCAATGCGCAGCTCTAGTGTCCTTCGTTTGGGAGAAAAATGCAAAGGTACAAGACAGCTTTTCCTTGCCAATATCTCTCTTTTGCAGAGCTGCGCATTGGAAAATTCAGGGCTATGTCGTGTAGATGATGGCCTAACAGGAGGCTTTAAAATTATCTTTCTAGTGTCCTTCGTTTGGGAGAAAAATGCAAAGGTACAAGACAGCTTTTCCTTGCCAATATCTCTCTTTTGCAAAGAGCTGCGCATTGGAAAATTCAGGGCTGTGTCGTGTAGATGATGGCCTAACAGGAGGCTTTAAAATTTTAATTCTAGTATCCTTCGTTTGGGAGAAAAATGCAAAGGTACAAGACAGCTTTTCCTTGCCAATATCTCTCTTTTGCAAAGAGCTGCGCATTGGAAAATTCATGGCTATGCCTTGTAGATGATGGTCTAACAGGAGGCTTTAAAATTTTAATTCTAGTGTCCTTCGTTTGGGAGAAAAATGCAAAGGTACAAGACAGCTTTTCCTTGCCAATATCTCTCTTTTGCAAAGAGCTGCGCATTGGAAAATTCAGGGCTATGTCGTGTAGATGATGGCCTAACAGGAGGCTTTAAAATTTTAATTCTAGTGTCCTTCGTTTGGGAGAAAAATGCAAAGGTACAAGACAGCTTTTCTTTGCCAATATCTCTCTATTGCAAAGAGCTACGCATTGGAAAATTCAGGGCTATGCCGTGTAGATGAAGCACTAACAGGAGGCTTTAAAATTTTAATTCTAGTGTCCTTCGTTTGGGAGAAAAATGCAAAGGTACAAGACAGCTTTTCCTTGCCAATATCTCTCTTTTGCAAAGAGCTGCGCATTGGAAAATTCAGGGCTATGTCGTGTAGATGATGGCCTAACAGGAAGCTTTAAAATTTTCTTTCTAGTGTCCTTCGTTTGGGAGAAAAATGCAAAGGTACAAGACAGCTTTTCCTTGCCAATATCTCTCTTTTGCAAAGAGCTACGCATTGGAAAATTCAGGGCTATGTCGTGTAGATGATGGCCTAACAGGAGGCTTTAAAATTTTCTTTCTAGTGACCTTCGTTTGGGAGAAAAATGCAAAGGTACAAGACAGCTTTTCCTTGCCAATATCTCTCTTTTGCAAAGAGCTGCGCATTGGAAAATTCAGGGCTATGTCGTGTAGATGATGGCCTAACAGGAGGATTTAACATTTTCTTTCTAGTGTCCTTCGTTTGGGAGAAAAATGCAAAGGTACAAGACAGCTTTTCCTTGCCAATATCTCTCTTTTGCAAAGAGCTACGCATTGGAAAATTCAGGGCTATGTCGTGTAGATGATGGCCTAACAGGAGGCTTTAACATTTTCTTTCTAGTGTCCTTCGTTTGGGAGAAAAATGCAAAGGTACAAGACAGCTTTTCCTTGGCAATATCTCTCTTTTGCAAAGAGCTGCGCATTGGAAAATTCAGGGCTATGTCGTGTAGATGATGGCCTAACAGGAGGCTTTAAAATTATCTTTCTAGTGTCCTTCGTTTGGGAGAAAAATGCAAAGGTACAAGACAGCTTTTCCTTGCCAATATCTCTCTTTTGCAAAGAGCTGCGCATTGGAAAATTCAGGGCTATGTCGTGTAGATGATGGCCTAACAGGAGGCTTTAAAATTTTAATTCTAGTGTCCTTCGTTTGGGAGAAAAATGCAAAGGTACAAGACAGCTTTTCCTTGCCAATATCTCTCTTTTGCAAAGAGCTGCGCATTGGAAAATTCAGGGCTATGTCGTGTAGATGATGGCCTAACAGGAGGCTTTAAAATTTTAATTCTAGTGTCCTTCGTTTGGGAGAAAAATGCAAAGGTACAAGACAGCTTTTCCTTGCCAATATCTCTCTTTTGCAAAGAGCTGCGCATTGGAAAATTCATGGCTATGCCGTGTAGATGATGGTCTAACAGGAGGCTTTAAAATTTTAATTCTAGTGTCCTTCGTTTGGGAGAAAAATGCAAAGGTACAAGACAGCTTTTCCTTGCCAATATCTCTCTTTTGCAAAGAGCTGCGCATTGGAAAATTCAGGGCTATGTCGTGTAGATGATGGCCTAACAGGAGGCTTTAAAATTTTCTTTCTAGTGTCCTTCGTTTGGGAGAAAAATGCAAAGGTACAAGACAGCTTTTCCTTGCCAATATCTCTCTTTTGCAAAGAGCTGCGCATTGGAAAATTTAGGGCTATGTCGTGTAGATGATGGCCTAACAGGAGGCTTTAAAATGTTCTTTCTAGTGTCCTTCGTTTGGGAGAAAAATGCAAAGGTACAAGACAGCTTTTCCTTGCCAATATCTCTCTTTTGCAAAGAGCTGCGCATTGGAAAATTCAGGGCTATGTCGTGTAGATGATGGCCTAACAGGAGGCTTTAAAATTTTCTTTCTAGTGTCCTTCGTTTGGGAGAAAAATGCAAAGGTACAAGACAGCTTTTCCTTGCCAATATCTCTCTTTTGCAAAGAGCTACGCATTGGAAAATTCAGGGCTATGTCGTGTAGATGATGGCCTAACAGGAGGCTTTAAAATTTTCTTTCTAGTGACCTTCGTTTGGGAGAAAAATGCAAAGGTACAAGACAGCTTTTCCTTGCCAATATCTCTCTTTTGCAAAGAGCTGCGCATTGGAAAATTCAGGGCTATGTCCTGTAGATGATGGCCTAACAGGAGGCTTTAAAATTTTAATTCTAGTGTCCTTCGTTTGGGAGAAAAATGCAAAGGTACAAGACAGCTTTTCCTTGCCAATATCTCTCTTTTGCAAAGAGCTGCGCATTGGAAAATTCAGGGCTATGTCGTGTAGATGATGGCCTAACAGGAGGCTTTAAAATTTTAATTCTAGTGTCCTTCGTTTGGGAGAAAAATGCAAAGGTACAAGACAGCTTTTCCTTGCCAATATCTCTCTTTTGCAAAGAGCTGCGCATTGGAAAATTCAGGGCTATGTCGTGTAGATGATGGCCTAACAGGAGGCTTTAAAATTTTCTTTCTAGTGTCCTTCGTTTGGGAGAAAAATGCAAAGGTACAAGACAGCTTTTCCTTGCCAATATCTCTCTTTTGCAAAGAGCTACGCATTGGAAAATTCAGGGCTATGTCGTGTAGATGATGGCCTAACAGGAGGCTTTAAAATTTTCTTTCTAGTGACCTTCGTTTGGGAGAAAAATGCAAAGGTACAAGACAGCTTTTCCTTGCCAATATCTCTCTTTTGCAAAGAGCTGCGCATTGGAAAATTCAGGGCTATGTCGTGTAGATGATGGCCTAACAGGAGGCTTTAAAATTTTAATTCTAGTGTCCTTCGTTTGGGAGAAAAATGCAAAGGTACAAGACAGCTTTTCCTTGCCAATATCTCTCTTTTGCAAAGAGCTGCGCATTGGAAAATTCAGGGCTATGTCGTGTAGATGATGGCCTAACAGGAGGCTTTAAAATTTTCTTTCTAGTGTCCTTCGTTTGGGAGAAAAATGCAAAGGTACAAGACAGCTTTTCCTTGCCAATATCTCTCTTTTGCAAAGAGCTACGCATTGGAAAATTCAGGGCTATGTCGTGTAGATGATGGCCTAACAGGAGGCTTTAAAATTTTCTTTCTAGTGACCTTCGTTTGGGAGAAAAATGCAAAGGTACAAGACAGCTTTTCCTTGCCAATATCTCTCTTTTGCAAAGAGCTGCGCATTGGAAAATTCAGGGCTATGTCGTGTAGATGATGGCCTAACAGGAGGCTTTAAAATTTTCTTTCTAGTGTCCTTCGTTTGGGAGAAAAATGCAAAGGTACAAGACAGCTTTTCCTTGCCAATATCTCTCTTTTGCAAAGAGCTGCGCATTGGAAAATTCAGGGCTATGTCGTGTAGATGATGGCCTAACAGGAGGCTTTAAAATGTTCTTTCTAGTGTCCTTCGTTTGGGAGAAAAATGCAAAGGTACAAGACAGCTTTTCCTTGCCAATATCTCTCTTTTGCAAAGAGCTGCGCATTGGAAAATTCAGGGCTATGTCGTGTAGATGATGGCCTAACAGAAGGCTTTAAAATTTTAATTCTAGTGTCCTTCGTTTGGGAGAAAAATGCAAAGGTACAAGACAGCTTTTCCTTGCCAATATCTCTCTTTTGCAAAGAGCTGCTCATTGGAAAATTCATGGCTATGCCGTGTAGATGATGGCCTAACAGGAGGCTTTAAAATTTTCTTTCTAGTGACCTTCGTTTGGGAGAAAAATGCAAAGGTACAAGACAGCTTTTCCTTGCCAATATCTCTCTTTTGCAAAGAGCTGCGCATTGGAAAATTCAGGGCTATGTCGTGTAGATGATGGCCTAACAGGAGGCTTTAAAATTTTCTTTCTAGTGACCTTCGTTTGGGAGAAAAATGCAAAGGTACAAGACAGCTTTTCCTTGCCAATATCTCTCTTTTGCAAAGAGCTGCGCATTGGAAAATTCATGGCTATGCCGTGTAGATGATGGTCTAACAGGAGGCTTTAAAATTTTAATTCTAGTGTCCTTCGTTTGGGAGAAAAATGCAAAGGTACAAGACAGCTTTTCCTTGCCAATATCTCTCTTTTGCAAAGAGCTGCGCATTGAAAATTCAGGGCTATGTCGTGTAGATGATGGCCTAACAGGAGGCTTTAAAATTTTCTTTCTAGTGACCTTCGTTTGGGAGAAAAATGCAAAGGTACAAGACAGCTTTTCCTTGCCAATATCTCTCTTTTGCAAAGAGCTGCGCATTGGAAAATTCAGGGCTATGTCGTGTAGATGATGGCCTAACAGGAGGCTTTAAAATTTTCTTTCTAGTGTCCTTCGTTTGGGAGAAAAATGCAATGGTACAAGACAGCTTTTCCTTGCCAATATCTCTCTTTTGCAAAGAGCTGTGCATTGGAAAATTCAGGGCTATGTCGTGTAGATGATGGCCTAACAGGAGGCTTTAAAATTTTATTTCTAGTGTCCTTCGTTTGGGAGAAAAATGCAAAGGTACAAGACAGCTTTTCCTTGCCAATATCTCTCTTTTGCAAAGAGCTGCGCATTGGAAAATTCAGGGCTATGTCGTGTAGATGATGGCCTAACAGGAGGCTTTAAAATGTTCTTTCTAGTGTCCTTCGTTTGGGAGAAAAATGCAAAGGTACAAGACAGCTTTTCCTTGCCAATATCTCTCTTTTGCAAAGAGCTGCGCATTGGAAAATTCAGGGCTATGTCGTGTAGATGATGGCCTAACAGGAGGCTTTAAAATTTTAATTCTAGTGTCCTTCGTTTGGGAGAAAAATGCAAAGGTACAAGACAGCTTTTCCTTGCCAATATCTCTCTTTTGCAAAGAGCTGCGCATTGGAAAATTCAGGGCTATGTCGTGTAGATGATGGCCTAACAGGAGGCTTTAAAATTTTCTTTCTAGTGACCTTCGTTTGGGAGAAAAATGCAAAGGTACAAGACAGCTTTTCCTTGCCAATATCTCTCTTTTGCAAAGAGCTGCGCATTGGAAAATTCAGGGCTATGTCGTGTAGATGATGGCCTAACAGGAGGCTTTAAAATTTTCTTTCTAGTGTCCTTCGTTTGGGAGAAAAATGCAAAGGTACAAGACAGCTTTTCCTTGCCAATATCTCTCTTTTGCAAAGAGCTGCGCATTGGAAAATTCAGGGCTATGTCGTGTAGATGATGGCCTAACAGGAGGCTTTAAAATTATCTTTCTAGTGTCCTTCGTTTGGGAGAAAAATGCAAAGGTACAAGACAGCTTTTCCTTGCCAATATCTCTCTTTTGCAAAGAGCTGCGCATTGGAAAATTCAGGGCTATGTCGTGTAGATGATGGCCTAACAGGAGGCTTTAAAATTTTAATTCTAGTGTCCTTCGTTTGGGAGAAAAATGCAAAGGTACAAGACAGCTTTTCCTTGCCAATATCTCTCTTTTGCAAAGAGCTGCGCATTGGAAAATTCAGGGCTATGTCGTGTAGATGATGTTCTAACAGGAGGCTTTAAAATTTTAATTCTAGTGTCCATCGTTTGGGAGAAAAATGCAAAGGTACAAGACAGCTTTTCCTTGCCAATATCTCTCTTTTGCAAAGAGCTGCGCATTGGAAAATTCAGGGCTATGTCGTGTAGATGATGGCCTAACAGGAGGCTTTAAAATTTTCTTTCTAGTGACCTTCGTTTGGGAGAAAAATGCAAAGGTACAAGACAGCTTTTCCTTGCCAATATCTCTCTTTTGCAAAGAGCTGCGCATTGGAAAATTCAGGGCTATGTCGTGTAGATGATGGCCTAACAGAAGGCTTTAAAATTTTAATTCTAGTGTCCTTCGTTTGGGAGAAAAATGCAAAGGTACAAGACAGCTTTTCCTTGCCAATATCTCTCTTTTGCAAAGAGCTGCGCATTGGAAAATTCATGGCTATGCCGTGTAGATGATGGCCTAACAGGAGGCTTTAAAATTTTCTTTCTAGTGACCATCGTTTGGGAGAAAAATGCAAAGGTACAAGACAGCTTTTCCTTGCCAATATCTCTCTTTTGCAAAGAGCTGCGCATTGGAAAATTCAGGGCTATGTCGTGTAGATGATGGCCTAACAGGAGGCTTTAAAATTTTCTTTCTAGTGACCTTCGTTTGGGAGAAAAATGCAAAGGTACAAGACAGCTTTTCC